>NW_027108234.1:83887-104974 GCF_000696795.3 Halyomorpha halys
AAATATTCAATAATAATAAGTTTTTACAGCAACTGACTTATCTAATAAACTGGATCGAGCTATTTTGAAAAAACAAAACAAAAAAGAAACTATTAGCGGAGTAGATAATGAGTCTACTACAAGATATCCAATGTTTAGTGTATTCATGTAAAAGGAGTGTCGACCAAGATCTTGCTTAGCTTAGCTGTGCGTGTTTTATACTGATTATTGTTTCAAACGCGTATTATGAAAGCTATGTGAAGGTGTTTTACATAAGGGGTGGTTACTTACGCGGGATTTCAGATTTCAATTAATTTTTTTTTTTGGTGATACTAGGTATTATTATATTAGACACTTGTTCGAAGGTTCTTTCCGTAAAATATTTCAAGCCATGTTTTATATTATCGTTCCCTGCTTTTGCTCTTTATGAATTAAATGGTTCCTATATATTAATTGATTTTTTTTTGGAGGCTAAGGAAAAATAATGTTAAACTCATTAATTTAGGTTCATACAAAATTTTTTAAAAAAGAATCTAAAATATACTTTAAATAAAGTAGACTGAATAATTATTTTTTTAGGAAAGATCAAGCCAATGTCGTTTTAACGTCCTTTAAAACCCTTAAATACAAATAAAACAAAAATAGATTTTTTTTTCACTTTATTTTTTAGGTGATTTTCTTTTTCTCTCAATTGCCTTATAAAAACACAATATAATTTTTTCTTACATAGTTCCATTCACCACCTGATGAATCAATTAATGAATTTAATGCGACAATAATTCTTTTGAGAATATTGAATGAAATAAGAATTTAAAAATAAAAATACATTCATGAGAAACATATTTAAAATTTACTTTTTTAATTGTTTCCGAAGTATGCAGAAACAATGTATTTATGCCACACTTTCGTTTTGGCCCACATTTCTAATCTAAAGGGTAAGTCGTAAACTACCTAAAAATAAAAATAATAAATATATACTTTACATAACAGAAGTCAAGAGATTGTCCAACCTTCATCAGCGCCATATCGGTGTAAACTGGAGTGTCTCTAATAGTATCTACTCGGAGGAAAATGTAAGAGTCGATGAAGTTTTTTCTCATAGTAGTCAGATATTCCATGATGCACGAGAGAATTGCTTCTGAAAAGTTGGTCGTTAGTAGACTGTTTTGATGACGCCCATCTCATATTATGAATATTTTATTTTTTAAAATACTGTTATTGTTTGGCTGCTTGATGATGAATTGAATCTGAACTAGGTGTTTCGGGTTACCTACGGTAACCGAAAGTTTGAATGGGAGGGGATGCCATAATGTAAACAGCACTAGCGTCCCATGTGGCCAACATCAGAACCACCTCTAGTGCTCTCTGTGGTGAGAGGAAGTTACCCGGGATGAGAGAGCCATCTTGTCTTCTGCCAGAAGTAGTCAATTCTTCTTTGTTCACTCATCAGTAAGATCTACGAGGATTGAGTAGATTTACTGGAGTGGCTCCTAGCAGCAGAGGAGAGAGAGGCATAGGAATGCGGAGGGAAGAAGGAAGTACGGAATATGTACACTTAGCAACAACTAACATCCACATCATCATCAACCAGCTCATTATATCTACAATTTTCCATAGCCCAGTTATTCTAAATTAATTAACCATCTAATCATAAATGTTATTTTATGTTTTATGCAGGTAAAAAAATAATTAGAAATAAACAATATCATGAATGATCAATGGTATCATGAATAACATGATACTATTAACTTGTTCATTACCCGGAAGCATTTATACAGAATGAAAATGCATATGTAATAATCAATTTTCTCTATCTACGTAATTGTACTAGCTATCCCGAAATTTTCTACTTTGTGATATATTCATCCTATTAATCTAGCTTTGCATACCTTTTATTTCAACAAATATTTCAGAAGATCCGTTTAATTTCAATTCAGATTAAGGTTTTGAATGAATGTGGTGGTGTAGTTAGATTAAATAAGGTAATCCATTTCATTTTGTCTTCCATCACTTAAGAGATTGTATGTGCCTCATGTTAAATTTACACAAGTTCCTACTTCTTGCTGAATTATTCATTAGAATTATTTTGATAACTTTGTCTTGTATTTATATTAAATGGTATTGTATACCGCTTCAATTAGTTTAATTAAATTTATTTCGGTTTTTTACCTCATTATTTTTTAAATGTTTCAAAACTTCATTTCTGTTACCTTATTATATATTTTACTACTAAATTGTATAATACTACAATATTTTGTATGTAATTTATAATTTTTTGGCAGATATGAAATTTTCTTTTTATCATACAAATGCTTTGCTACCTATTTGGATAAATTAATTCGTTCCTCTTCATTTATTTTATTCCTCTTTTCTACTGAGATATTCCGAGTAATACTTTTTGTTCGTATCCTCAAGAAAGATACCCAAGGTCGTATTTCTTCTTTCTCGTGGAGAAGGAAGATATTCATGACGTTTTCATAAAATATAACCCAATTCCTTCCTAGATGTACTAAACTTAGCTGTTTCTCCCGGACTGTACTGTATTTTATGTTTAATTTGAAAGCTATGTGTGTAGTAAATAAACAAAATGATTCTACACGCCCAAACCAAAATCCGTAAGATCAGCCTTAAAGTAATCCACCCAACTACATTTCGGTCTTCCCTTCAGGATTTTATCAAACGGCTAAGTGCTTATTATTTTCTTTTTTTTTTTTTTTTTAAAGAAGACTGACGCGTCGCACTATAGTTCTTCGATTGTCTTATTATTTGGTTTTGTAAATGACTAAGATCGTTAAAGAAGAAGACAAATATATTTTGACGTTATTGAAGAAAAATGTAAATCTGAACAATAAGCATGGAACCATTTTCAAGAATTGTAAAGATAATTACTCCAATAAAAAATGACGAAGTTATATTATATAATGGAATATGAATTCACGTTCCTATTTTGGTCTGAAAACAAATACGCAAGATTACTTAGGGCAACAAGCTTCAAGTTTAGGCAGGCGAGTCAATATCGTAGTATTGACAAGTAGTAATGACTGCCGTGATAAACGAGACTTTCGGAGACACATGATTTGCATTTCATGAATATCCTAGGGTACGCTCGCACTTGAGCAAAATTGATTTTCTTATAATTAAATATTTCTATTTCTAATGGCAAAAATTTAAATGATTTCTCTGTAAGTATATATTTCTTTTGCTACAGGATGGTAAAACGTTACCAAAAAGTTAAAATTAATAAAAATTGATAGCATGTAAAACAGGAGTTTGCCTCATTTACGTTGAAACAGGTACATAACAGTTAGTTATTGTATTATATAGTTTTACAGAATCTAAAAGGGCGGGAGAAAAATATAAAAGAGAAATTTAGAATTTCAAACTTCAAATTGCTATTTTAATTATTATATATCTGCTACAATGGCTGGAAAAAGAACAATACCGCAATTTATACATTGTTTTAAGATTTCTTGGAAAGTGCAACCAAAATAAAGGTGAGAACAGTGATCAAATTAACTACTACGAATCAGAATAACATTTTATCTGTAGGAAAAAAGATTTTATTGATGGAAAAATTAAGATTTATAGTTTTACACTTAAAAATATTATCTAAATAAAAAAAATTATTCCATTGAATTTAGCACTCTGAATAACAGGAATTCATGAGAATTACTGAAGATTTAAACAATTTAGAAGTTTTTGCAAAAAAACATTTAATTCCCTGTGCGGTTCCGGGGCAGTGTCCGAGATTCCCGACTGAGTGGCAATGAAAGGATTACTTGTCTATGATCGAACAAACCCTATCCTGGAAAATTCTATTGTATAGCTTGACAAGCTAATATTACTCTTTAGTTTCATTAAAAAAAAATACAAATAATTTTGTGATATTTTTGTATTTGAAAACTGGTATATTATATGTAAATAAACACTGTTCCATACCCGTATATATCTAATTTTTATGTACTTTATTAATTTTTTTGTCCTGCTAAAATAGACAAAGATTTTTCCTAAAAATATGCATTATAGTTCAGAAAAAAAATATGTTTTGTAGTTTCATAAAAGGAATTTTTTTTTATTCCTTTTTTCCTGCCTTATTCTTCTCCAGTCCTCTCCTCTCCTACCTATTCATCTTCAACCGATCTTCCGAGCTGCCTGGGTTATAATTTATGGAACCTTATGCATTATGTCAAAATATTATAATTAAATAATCAAAATTTAGACTAATAAAAAATAGAGCATGGGTTTTCACATAAAATCTTTTACTGTGTAACCGTGAATCGACAGCGGGGTCATAAACGTCTGAGCGTTTTGCAAACTTCTGAGATTGTATATTTCAAAATGAAAGTACGAAACAAATAAAATTAAAAAAAAGCCAATTTGAATGACATAAGATTGGACTTATTTTTGTCATCGATATTATAAAATCAGTAAAAATCCACTAAAATGTGAATCCACCATCTTCATTAGATTGTTGATTTTGTTATCTTAAGCATATTTATTTTCGAGATCACTGAAATCAGGAAATTGTGAAATTTCACGAGTTACAGTTTCTAGCTGCAACACCCAAAAACCTTAAATTAAGGTCAACTGTGCCGATTTCGATTAAACTTGTTATCAATTTTTCTTTGAACTTGAAATAAATAAAAAAAGAATAAAACATAATTACATACTGAAAAAGTGTTCTATTCATCTGTTCCCGGAGTATGATTAAAAAATGTACTTTAGATTAAAAAGTAGCCCTTATTAATCGCCTCAGCTAGCACCAGAGCCACCCCCTCTCTGGTTGAATCAAGTCGGCCTTGAGAGGCAAACCTTCAGCACAGCCCTTACATACTTAATTTCCAACCAAGGGCACAAGGTTTTACTAAATAGTTGTTTTGTTTTATAATTTATAAATAACTTAACGTAACTTAATTTTTCATGCTTTTGTCAGCAATCAATATTTTTTTTTATAATTAAATATTTTGTTTTTCAATAAATTAAATTAAAAAAACTGCGTGTCATTTACTATCAATCATCTAACAATAATTGCACATTTTGAAATTTGACAAATTATCTTTAAACTGATTTCTTTAGTTTTGAAAAAGTGTGCTTGGAAATTTTTATTTATTTTTTTATTTAGACAATAATATTAGTACAAAGTCAAGTGAATGGTAAAAAACGGCAACTGACAAAGATGGCCGCCTGATGCAGTGTTTCTTTACGATAATAAAATTAAATCCAATGTTTTAAAAGCTACTGTCACGTTAAAGCACGTGTTTTAAGACAAAGTGCCTCAATTTTTGTAAAAAGTGGCATCTAACACATAAAAAAGAAACATAAATTCGTATTTGGATGAAAAACATGTTATCTGCAAGCAGGGCCAAGGCGATGGCAAGATGTGCTTCCTCCAAGCGCCAAGGTATGAAGGGGAGCAAAATTAGTTTTTTAGACTCGTGCAATAAAAATTCCACGTTAATAGAAAGGCAAGCCAACAAACATACTTAATAACTCATTAGTTATATAAGTGTGTTTTTATTTTGCTTATACTTACCATGTGCCTTATTTAATTTTTAAGAGTATTTAAGTTTATAAATATTTGACTACTCACTATTTTGTACGAAGAGTCTCTCCTTTACTAAACTTTGAGTTGCTTCATTATTAAGGATCTGTGAGCGGATTCGTTGATCGATAGTTCAATAAATAAGCTTTTGAGAATTGGCTGAGGACTTTAATCCTAACGATTGCGTAAATTTATCAGTTACTTGTATCCACCACTGCTCCTGCAGTTGCGATTAAAAATGGTGTACGTGATAGTGATTGTATTTGCTGTGTGGTGTATGGTTATGACCATGTGATTTAAATTTTATAACTTTCACAACAGTACCTGTTCCTAGATAGGTTATATAATAAAAAAAAAACAATGTTTAAGCAGTAATAGGTACTAAAATATGCTATAAAATTCCTTGCATAAGTAATACAAAAAATATTTAACGTAGTGTAACATTTTTGTTTTGCTTACCCCTATTAAGTCATTTCTGACTGCGCGGTCGGTGGGAAGGGTTATAGACGAGTGAGAGGGGATATTCTATAGGTAACCCTCTAGAACAAGAGCCAAGAGTGGAAAAAAGTCAGTTATTTCATAAATTGATGAGTTAGGGGGAATAAAAAATGAAGGCTATTTCAAAACGTTAAACAATTTTTTTCATTTGGAACTACATATTATTAAATCAACCAACAACACTATACAACCTAATAGAGCCTTGTAAAATAGGAATCCTAACAGAGCTGTTTGGACTCAATAGTTCGGGAGATACAGTTTTTTTAAAAGATACAATTCATTAAAAATGTACTGAAAAATCAATAGTTAGTGAATTTATTGTGGAAAATCTACATCTCAAGAACAATATGACGTACATATGGCTTTTACCACTCAAATTAAAGCTAGTTTAACGTGCTATAAAGTATTTGATGACGTTTCTCCTCGTAGGAGTAGTAATGTTCATGATATTTAGTAAAATAAATTGATTTCTAATTGTTCGGACAAAAATTCATATTCATATGCAAATATCATAAAAACTACTACTCTTACGAAGATAAACGTTATCAATTACTTAATAGCACATTAAACTATCTTTAATTTGATTGCTGGCAGGAATTTGTACGTTCAATGGTTTCCCAGATAGTTTTTCTCAAATCAAAAATTTTATCCGAATAACAAGAAATCAATATTATGTGAATTCATTTTGGAAAATATCATAAAGACTACTACTCCTACGAAGATAAACGGTATAAACTACATCATAGTACATTCAACTAGCTTTAATTTGAATATTAATAGACATCTGTACATTTCTTGGTTCCTGAGATATAGATTTCCCACAAAAAATCACTAACTACTGATTGTTCAGAATATATTTCATAAAATATCTGATTTTTTTTTTCACCAGGCTCTTATACTAATCCTATTCTAACTAGAGTGGATGGATGAGTTTTCTTTCGGTGGGGCACTATCAAATAAAAGTCAATTTCCCAAGCCGGATCCGAGCCGTCACCACTGCAGTCTCGAGGTCGCTTAGGTAACGCTTCAACTCCCCTGCTAGTTAAGCCACTGTCGTATAACAACTATTACAGGTGTTAAGTTAGAACATTCACTGACTCGCTTTGATGAATGGTATGACTTATTTCATTGTTGGATTATTGACTCCCTTGAAGCCAAATCCTCTTTACAAGACACACGGCTTGGTCACAAAGAACGTTTATTACTTCCCTCTGAAGATCCCTTAGCAAATAATCTCATTCCTCGTCTGGACGGAGTATATTACCATTTCAAAAAATATATAATAAACTCCTATAAGTGATTATATATTAATTGCGAGGGGTTAATTTTTTTTTTAATATTATGTAATGTAATAATGGTTTAAGTTAGCCATGATTAAATGGAGAAATTATTTTATATATTTATTTGTAAAATTATATATACAGCTTTTCTTTCATATATGCTGAGAAAATAAGCTATAAAGAAACTTAATTTTCAAAAGAAATTAAATTTTGCATGTAATACTCAGAATAATTTTATATTCTTTATTTATTCCAGAACATGTCTCTTTAGAATAGATATCATGAATAACAAATGAGATTTAAGGGAACCCTAAATGGTGAAAGGGTGATTAGCAGTAAAACTAAAAATGAATGTTCAGTAAGTAAGATTAAGGCAGATGGATTCCATAATGAATGTTCAGTACGTAAGGTTAAGGCAGATGGTTTACATAGTGAATGTTCCGTATGTAAGGTTAAGGCAGATGGATTACATAATAAATGTTCTGTACCTAAGGTTAAGGCAGATGATTTCATTGTGAATTTTCAATACGTAAAGTTAAGGCACATTAATTACGAGAAAAGTCTTATATATTACCGTACAAAATTTCAATTACTATTTACAAAATTAGTCTTCCCCATACTAATTCGAAATTTAGTGCGATTGCAGTACTTTCTCTCACTACATATTCCACATATCTGAAAGTGAAAGTAACATTCTTAATTTTAAATTTAATTAAGCGAAAGTTAATTCTTAAGGACTCTTTTTACACATATAGTAATTGCTCCCATTTAATTACTTCCTGTTAGGAGGTGGAGATTGTAAATGTTCGATGGATGAAATAAGGAATGGTAGTCTATTGGAACGAGGATGTGGCAACTAACGATTTTTCGAAAGCTGTTATATTAAAGGTTAAAAAGAAGCTTAAATTGAAAGAGAAATTAATTTTATGATATAAAATGGATTCTTATTTACAGGAACCGGTCCATGGAGGACCTTTGTGGACGACTGCCCAGAACTCCACAATCGGGGGGAGGGATGGTGTAGAAAAATTAAGTAAATGAGACCCCGCATTGTCTAGATCCGCTACTAGCTGGTTTTGGCTATTAGCCTCATCAGGCTAATTGACTAAAGATATTTGCAAGACGCTATAGAAAAGTATATCCCTTGAAAGGAATCGTTTTTAATTTATTTTTTAAAAGCATTTTTCGGTATAGCGATGGGTTACCATAGTATGGGGTACCATAGGTTACCATACCTAAATTGCATTTGGGCAGGGGTCATTTCTCTCGTAAAACACATTCTATAATAATATGATGTGTAATTCATGATACTTTTTTATCCCATGTTTTTCTTGGATCACATCGTCTTCTTCTTCTATCTATTGTCCACCCGTGCATTTCTCTTTAACAATCTTACTTCCAGCATTTATTTTCCAATTTGTTTCTGTATTCTATAACCAATTCTATGTATTCAGTATCTCTTCCAGTGCTCTTTTCTAATTCAATTTATTGTCTCATTATTTTTTTCTTGACTTCATTCGCTTTAATCATTACATCCGTTTTACTTTTCACTCAAGTTATTACAATTAATTGGTTTTGCGTCAACTAATATCTTATGAATTAAAGACATATGTTCATTGACTCGCCCCGCAAAATCCAACATGATCACCCTGAATCGATACTCCTCCAATTAAACTGTGTAAAAGATAATACTTATTACAATAACACCTTACAAAAAGATAAGAAACTCATAACAATAATGAGTATAAGGGATTTATTTATTTTGGTTGTAGCCTTCCATTCAGGACTTTCTTTACTACACCTAACATAGTCATTTCTGACATACCGGAGGGGAGGGAGGTTATCTACAGGTAACCATCTTCTTCTAACCAGAGTAGAGATGGATTCTTACATCCGACCTGGGACAATGTCCCTTTTCATTGAGTGGTGGTCGCACAAAATGAAAAACATGACCCCTCATCATAGTCTGTAGATAGCCCCTTACCCTCCGCTTTTCAGAAATGACCAGGAAGGGGATCTTAAAAAAAAAAAAATTGTTGGGAGATAGCTAAGGTAACGCTTTAACTCTCTCCACCACTACATATAGCCTCATGTATGTACATACATACATACATATATACATACTATACATATATAGCCTCTGCTCCATTGAGGACGTATACAGCTCCGGGGTGGAAATTTAATATTTCATTTCTCGGGGGCGCTGTGAAATAAATATTGTCTGACCCGGGTGGGAATTGAACCAACAACCTTCCAATCCAAGCACTCTTGGACTCTCACCCAAAGTGTATGTTAGGAGTGACAACACTCAACACTGGCATGCGCAAGACAAGTATGCCGCGAAATTCTCTTAGCCCAACAAGGGTGTTTGAGTGAAAACAATTTTGGAACCACTTCTGTAACCTGTAATGCAAGAAATAATATATTGAGATCTGCATTGTTATTGAAATTATTTTATTAATATTTTGTATAATACCTGAACGTGGATGGTGTTCTGTTTAACTCAGTTAGAAGAATAAAAAATGCCAGTCACTTTCTCAACTCATTAGTCAGATCTGTTCAGTTGCTAAAAGTTTAATTTGCGACACAAACGGCTTTAATTTGTTACCTTGCGAGTGGTATCGATTTCCTATCACCTCGACCAGAGCTACATGTCACTTGGATAAACTCTCTTTTTTTTAACTGCTGTCAGGTGCGTTTCTTAGTTCTTATTATTTGTTCTCTGTTCCTGAAATATAACATTAATATCAAATTTTTGTAGAGGATTAGGGTAGCTAAGGATTGTAATCCTGATTCTGCTTCTGGTTCGATTCTAGGTCTAGCAAAAAATATTTTTTTCTTCTGATCAGTAATGAGGGGACTCTCCATGGCCACATAGCAGTTTATAATATGGCCCTTGTGGTGGGTGACTGGTACAACCTGAAAACGGACTAGAACTTCCTTGAAAACCCATGGCAACCGTCCGATGAGGCAGGTCCCCGGATAAAATAATAAACCGCGTTCTCTCCCTCAAATATTTCAATTTTTTTATTTTTGTCGAGACATTAAAGCATTAAGGAAAACAAAACTTACTACAACATTACATTAAAAAGAATCACATTTTTTTTTCAATATAATTTAATGATAACAGCACAAGTCGTTTTACAAGAAAAAACATTACAGTTTTTTTAGTTAGAAACTTCGGTCATTTCTTTCTTTTTCTAGTAGGAGTTGGGATTTCAAAAATAAATCCAAGACGTACCCTAAATGATTTATTTATGCCTCTAACAAAACTCGTAATTACTTTAGTGAATTCTGTATTACCTTAGTAGTTATTGAACTATTTTTATTTGCAACAAATCTAAGGCTTGTGAGATAAATCTAAACAGGTAAACCAGAAGATTTTAACTCAGGGGGAAGATGGTGAGTAAGCAATAAGACGATGTGATCGCTTTAGTCGCTTTGTTAGTGGTTCTAAGTCTTTCACAAGTGTAAGTCTCTCTTCACGGCCGTGGTACTGATATATTTCGACAAAGAGACCGACCTATATGTTTCGAACTCTTCTCTCACTTGGTTCTGTTATCGGCTTGACATGATGATCACCAAAGTCATCAGAACACTATTGTAGACGTAAATACAAAGACTCTAGGAACTAGCCACTAGTAGGCAAAGGACTTATCTAAGGAATCTTATAAACTATGGACTTTCTTATCTGACATAATTAAAAATTATGCAATCTTGCCTGAGACTAACACACGCGCTCATGTCCACATACCTGCGCTGGTGTAAAGAATTGAACATAACTTTAACTTTTCTTACCCTTGTATGGTTTCCATTGCTAATATTTTAAAAAAGAAGAAAAGTTCAATAACCAAATTTATAATTTTTCTCTATTCCGAATTCCTTATACTTTCTGACCCTTCATAGCTTTATTTTGCTTATTTGTGAATCGGGTAGAAATTTTTCTACAACACACACACACAATTAGATATCCCGGGGTACAGATTGACGCCAGACCGTTTGATGAACATTTACCCAAAGTTAGCACCCGAGCAGCGCAAGTGACTAAGGAATTGGTTAGGATTATGCCAAATATTGGAGGACCAAGAGATAATCAGAGGAAGCTTCTGGGAATTGTAGCCAGTTCCATGCTTATGAACGCAGCTCCGATCTGGGTGGAAGCATGCCAAGTACGTTCATATATCCGTAAACCTATTGGAGTGCATCGAAGAAGTGCTCTTCGTGTCGCTCGAGCTTTTCGCTTTTGCGTCATCGGAGATATGCCTCCCGTAGATGTTTTGCCTGATGAACGCAGCCGGATGTTCTGAAAGAAATGAGAAGAGCCAGATGCGCACTCCATTAGCAAAAGAAGAGAGCATTTAGACTCTGGATTGGAAACATGGCAGAGACACTGTAATGCCTCGTCTTCTGGAAGATGGTCCCAGCTTTTGATTCCATAAGTACCAACATCGATATGCTGGAAACACAGAGAGGTTTATTATTATATCACTCAACTGCTCACAGGGTATGGTTGCTTCAGGGCCTACTTAACTGAAGTGCGGATGATCATCCCGAACTTGTGATTCCGGAGATGAAACAGGGAAACATTCGTTCTTCTGTTATTCTGGTTTACTCAAGAGAAAGAAGAGCTAGACAAGAAATCAGTTACGGAAAACTTAGTCACATTGATTATGACAAGGCAGGAGAATTGGAATGATGGAGTTTATCTTAAAGAAGATGTAGGTAGATAACCCTTCTATCCCGTGAAGTATTGCTTGACAGCGGTTCCATGGGATGGTAATGAATAATTGGGAGGTGGTTTTTTAGTGAGTAGGAATCTTGTACTGTTGTGTAACTTTTTATTTGTCTTATGAAAGATTTTTGCACTACCCACAAAAAAAGAAATAAGCGCACCCATTCAGAGGTAAACATAAATAAATAATCTATTGCTATACTTTTTTTATGAAATAAATGCCCTTTGACCTAGTTTGGTGATTAGCTTCTGCTATCTTTACGATTATGTGACATTGATGAATATTACCAAGTCACTATCTGATGGCTTGTCCAAGTAGAGCTAATTGCTGCTCATTCTCCAAAAAAAACCCTATTGTTACTTGCCTGATTCCTAAACTGTCTCATGGTTCTAATTCTCATTTTATTTCTTTGTATTTTTTTCGAAATACAATGTATTTAAATTTTACTAGCGTTAATACCACTGTTACCATTCCATGGTTTTCTTTAGATAATTAAAATCTAAAGAGTTTTTTTCTTCCTTTTTTTTTTACTTCCTTCTTTTTACCTCAATTATAATGGTCCTAAGAATTTTGAATGCAATACCTTTAATATATAAACCTGGCGGTATTTTTTGTAAAAGAACCACCATTAATGCTGGTAAGAAATATACAATATGCTTTCGGTAAATTTTAAAAACATGATAGTTGGCTTTACTACGAAGATAGAAATAAAAAATGTAATTGTTTGCTTATAACTCGAGAACTAAGTATTTTCTGTCAGGGTACATCAAGTATCGGAATGTTATTGGAACAAGACAATACTGCCACCCTCACTAGACATAACAATGTCCATGACAAAACAAAATTCAGGACTGATTGGAACTTTCAAAAATCAAACTAAATGACGAAAAATCTCAACACATTACATTCGTAGAACTGTATGCACTGAGAGGCAAGTTTATGACCAAAGACAAATTTAGTAAAATATGTAAGATTGACATTCGATATAGGATTGATGTGGGTCACTCATGTTAAGCAGACACTACTGTGAGTGCCTAAATATTTTTTCCTCACTATTTCACAGACGATCCGCAACAAACAAAATTTAGACAGCCACTAAACAAATACACCTACCTACATACGCTTCAATAATCTATGAGAAAGCCAACAAAAAGCACAAATAAAAACCACAAACAAACCACCGCGTCAGATTACTCGATCTTCGTCATGTGTCTGTCACTTAGAAAGGCGATTTTATTTCGTTTTTTACGAAGAATCGAAAAGTTACCTACCTTATGCTTTAGCGGCGTCGGAAGTTGATCAAAAATGAAATATAAAATACACGTTTTTTGGCACTTGTAACTGCTTTAATTTTATATATATTATCAATCTTATATCCGAAAAATTCGTAGTATTCTAGCAATACTTGAAAAACTGAAAAAAAAGTTATAATTAATAATATAAGTATTTTAATTTTATTTTCAATTTATTAATTAGTAACAGTTATACAATCTAAATAAACAAACTAAATCTAAAAAACAAAATTTTAGCAAGGTCCCCCTGCAACAAATTCTCTGATGAAGACCTGAAACTAAGGTCGAAACTTCGGGATGAATAAATGATTTTTTTGTTTATTTATGTTCTTTTTACTGACCACACCTCTAACCATCTTCTCCAATTAACATAAAAAAAAAAAAAAATTATGACAAGAATTAAAGAACTGGGTTTATAAGAGATGGAAGGTTTAAAGTGGAAGGGTGTCTGAATGACTGATGCAGAAAGAATATAATTTCAGCTTTTATTTGTTTGCAACTCAATGCTGAAGATAAAGAATGATCCATCAAATGCGCTACGGTGAGGTGGTTAGTCTGACGAATAATCGCGTTATGGAAAACCGATTTGAAATGCCACCCATCATACATCTTGGAAGTTCTTAGATGTATCTTGGATGGCAGGAGAATGATGGCAATAAATACTGTTGGTGGCTGGAGAAAGGATTGGAGTACTTCGAATCTGTATGATACTGTCATACGGGAGGCGTCGCTTTTCGTTCAGTATAAATCTTATGCAACAAAAGGTTGTTCTTGTCTAGCCAAGTGATGTCAAAAACGATCTTCATACACCATTGTGCTGATATATATATTTACGTCTTCTTAAACATTTGCTAAAGTCCATTTTTGATTTTCTGTCATTTGGAAAAAAAAAAAAATTATTTTCTGAAAAAATGTATCTCAGGAAATATGGGACGTACTAATGTCTATTAGCACTCAAATTAAAATTTTAATAATTTAGTTTCTAATGATTATCTTAAGTTTTTAATAGTTTCTGTGATAGCTGCCAAAATAAATTTATAAAAAATATTGATTTTTTATTAATTAAAAATATTTTGGTTATTGGAAAAACTATTGAACGTAAAGAGTTCCGTGAAAGATCGAATTTTTCCAAATTACAATTTAAAATGGGTTTTTAAATTTTTATCGTGTGATTGATAACTTTAAAGATATAGAGCACTGAATAAAAAATAATCGAAAATTTTAGGCTTTTCAGTTTTTTCAGCCACCATTTTGTTATTTATTCTTAAGTTTTAAAACAAATAATAGAATCTTTATCAGAATATTCGTTATTAAAGAAGTTTTCATATCTTTAATAACGCATATTTTTTTTTTTCTTTTGAAACAAAAAATCAAGATGGTGGCAAAAAGAATACACTTTTTCCACGTTAAAATTTTCTTATAATTTCAGATTGTCAAAAAAAATCGAATATTGTTTTTTTAATGATCTACACAAAAACCTATATTTCCTCTACTAAAGGTGTTTGAGAATCTGAATGCTTCCTATGAACTAATGTTATCCATTCACTTTAATACTCGTTCGTGTTCCCTTAGTCGAAATAACCAAGTCTCGCCAATTAACCAAGTCAAAAATTGTGTGCGTCTGTCTTATTCTCATTAAAGTAGAAAGGGCTTAAATTCACCACTAGAGGAGGTTTCAAAAAAAAAAAAAGAATTAAATCCTCCTCAGAAGTAGCTTTAATTTTGTTTATTTGGAATAATTTGCAATCTTCCATTTTTACTAAATGAAAAATGAATAAATATAAAATATGAATGGTTTTAATATTTAACTTAGGAGGAACAATATATTTTTTTCAGGTTTAAGAAAGATTTACGTAAATAAGAGTTGTAGTATAGACGTATTATATATCGTTGAAAATCAAAAGTTAAAAAAAAAAATTAAATGTGATTTACAAAGTCGTAGGTGTTGAGAGTAATAGCTAAATGTTTTCCTGAGTTTAGTGGACCGGTTTTGGTGAATAGAGTGTTGTCTGCGATTCTTATGAGGAGGAGGTCGAATAAAGGAAGGAAATTATTCATATCCACTTAAACAATAAAGTTGGTGAGAGTAAAAGGGTACATAGAATATCAAAATTTTATCGGGATAGCAATGAAATCTCGATAAAATCCCTTACATTTTATACACCTTTCATACATACCACCCTAGACTTTACTGCTGAACTTGAAATGAATAATTCCCCACCTCTACTACTACGAGCTACCTTACTTTTGCTTATGATCAGACCTCAGACGGTATGTCTCATATATTTAAAAATATCATATTTCTTTTTACTCCTTTACCTCTATTTTATTATTCATTCTTTCATGCCCACGTTGTTGAGTTATGTTCTCTACTTCAAGTTATTGTCATTTGTATTACTCTTTTTAACTTAGGTCACTTTATATTTTACTTCTTCAATTCTGTTATTTTACTTATATATTTTATTAATTATAAGTTTTCTTTCACACTGTTTTCAAGACTTTATAATCAATTAATTTCAACTTCGAAAATATATTTACTTACTTGATTATGTTTATTATTTTCCCTTTTTCACTCTTTTATAATTTTAATATACTGCTTATGAGTCATTCCATATAAATTCAACACACTGTTGAACATTATTATCTTATATTTTCTTTAAATTTTGCAGAGAAGATGAATACGTATAGACGTGGAAAAATGTAAAATTGTATTGTGATATATCCACTTGTTTTTGAATTACGGCGACTTTAAATCCTTACAAATTGGTTAAAAACAGAGAACAACAATTTTTAGAATTGTTGCATAAGCTTCCTTGAGCTAGTGACATTTAATGGGGGTTATTTGACAGTATATTTCATGCCCTCGCATATGATATGCAAGAATACATAGGTAAGGATAAGTTAATATTTCTTAAATTTAAAATTTAATGTGTATACAGTTGTAAATATCAATAAATAAATTATTAAAATAAAAAAAAAAAAATTTAAAATTTATGTTTTATTTTAATACCCTACTTATTCCTGCCGAACAGATCCGTTATTTAGGACTACATCTGGATAAACGACTGACATGGAATCCTCATAGAAGACCGAAACGACAAATGGTCAAAACTTCCAATCCATTACAAAAGACTGATCTACATGACTATAATAAGGCCTATCTGGACATACGGAGTTGACCTTGGGGCTCCACTAAACCATTGAATTCCTTCCGATTCCATTCCTTACAGTCCAAAATCCTTCGTATCTTATTTTGTCACAAATTAGTCAGGACCACAATGTTCCATATGTTGGGGATATGGACATTCCAAGGTATATGGACCATCCAAACCCACTGGTTTCTAACCCGACTTTTCTTTCATTACCTACTAATCCTTCTAGGAATCTAAAAAGAAGATCTCCTCTAGAAATGTTATTGAAGTTCTATCAATGGGTAGATTCTCCACATGTTTGTATCATGTCATGTTATAACTAACAACAAATTTAGTTGTATATATTTTTATACAGATGTAAATAGTAATAAATAAATTATATATATAAAAAAATATTTTTTTCAGAAAGTATATATTTTAGAAATTGTTCCTTGAATAGATTGTGTTGAATCATAAGGCAAAATGAAAATGTGGGACGGAAATGGTTTCATTTTTGAAAAATTTAAAAGCTAAAGCCCTACTCTCTTAACTTTAATTAAATTTTATTCATTATAATTGTTATAGTATTCCTAATATTAATGTTTTTATGTAAATAAGCACACCCGAGGCGTGAATAATGATTCTGTTAATAGGGCATGAAATATATCAAGAGATTAATTTTATTTTCGTAAGCTTCTTTTTGCATTAAAAAGTTTTTTTAATATTTTCAATATAGTTTTGTGAACGAACGCAACGTATTGGTGTTTTTCTTTGATAGTTCATTGATGAAATGAAAGAATATCCTAGCTTATTAACAGTATCATTATTCACATTTCGTTTGTGCTTATTTAAAACAATGCTTTTCTAGAAACATTCTAAACTCACGGAATGAATATCTTACGGAATATCTTCTTAGAATACTTACACTATACATTTTCTTCCAATAATAATTTTTTTTTGTTCTTAGCCCTGATAGAGTCTTGAAACTCTGGCCGAAATGTTGGCCAAATCAAAATAACTTTCACTTTACTAACCACACTACCAATCATCTCCTCCACATTAAACAATTTAGCATTGAATTAATAGTTAATTGCGGACTTAAATATCAGTAAACTGTTATATTTTATATTTCTGTCATACTTTAGTATAAAAAAAATATATTAACATTTTGCAACTAGAAATTAAAAGTACTTTTCTAAATACTGTTTAAATTGGAGTTGATCAATCTTCTAAATTTTTAGGCTGATTTGGAAAAGAACTATTATAACAGTATTTCGCAGTGAATAATATAGAAAAGTAAACCATAGTTACGTTGTGACATTTCAGCACGAAAAAGGCGAATGAAATCAAAATTTTATGAAAATTATTTATGATTGTCTCAGTGTTTTATTAGTTATTGCAATTACCTATTTTCTTGAAAAAGAAAATTATTATTTTAGGTCAGCTGTCTCTCTTACCTCCCACTGGGTGGGCTCTTGGAATTTATAATGGAAGGATAGATATTTTCCTATATTTCTCAAAATCTACAACATATGTGTTAATTTAAATTTAATCTATGTACGAATGCTGGAATATATCGAAGTTTTGGATTAGCTATTATAATATAAATCATTTTATTTTATTATAAAAGCAGTTAAAATTTGAAGAGCTTGTGCAATACGTATGTAGTCTGGAGCTAAGAGTAAATAAACATTTTCAATTTTTTTGCTATTTTTTTTTTAAGTTTCCATAGAGCTTCTAATAAAATAGCTGTATTTCTAGAAAAAAAATTCTAGTAGCATTCCCCTAAATGGGATAATGTGAATAGACCAATGGCTGAAAGGACGAGACCATTCATAATTCGATAAGGTGCCCGTTATGATAGTCCCCATAGAGCTCATTGTCTGTTAATGGACGTTAGTAATTTCTTAGTAGTAATTAGTTGATTGCTCGACCTTAACACTTTTTAACATTCCCTCATATTGTACGTTCGAATGGGTCCTTGCAATCCCTTCTAAACGATTTTTTTGATTAAGCAGAGCTGTAAATTACTTAATATTATTTAACACTATTGTTCCTCTGAGTTATTATTTTAAATCTGGAAATATTTTTTTCACATCTAAATTTATGTATATTTTTTCTCTTCCGTGTGAATAAGTCCTAAATAAGATGCTTATATGTTGAATAAGTTTTTCATTCACCATACAAATGACATATTATATGCATCATAATGTTACATTAGCATTGATATATGTAAGCACAAAATTTATGAACCACATAAAACCGAACAAGAAGAGGTAAGAATAAAAATAAATATAGTGACATGAGTGAATAGACAGAATATAATAAATTGCGTATAAAAAAAAAAATGTAAGTTTAAGCATCAATCATAGTAATTAGCTCTTTAAATAATTAACTAAAACAGGTGCTTATATAAAGTACATACACCTGTTGTAGATCTTATATTCCTTTTAATGTAAAAAAAAAATTATCATAGATACATAAGATTATAACCTCTACAGATACGTAAATATCAGGAAAACAAAGAAAAAAAAAACTCTGAACCACTGAAGATGACTGTCTCTTAATTAAAATTTATAATATTTTCTTTTGGGTTTTTTTTCTTTTTATATGTTAGTTACCATTTAACGACTGATTGATTAATTACCAATAATTCAATATCAATGATACATACCTTCTGAATTACTTTCATAGTAAAAATTAGTGGGTGATCGTAATGTACGATGGTCCTTTTGAGCAGTGAAAAAGATTTAATATTCATTTGCGACATCAGCTCCCAGAAATTAAAATAATTCACTATCTATAGGATATAATATATTTAATAAAATTATTATATAATTAATATTTAACCATACACTATATTATGAAAACATATAATCGAAGGTTTGTGAAATGTGAAAGAAACGGATCAGAGAAATATGGAATAACGAATAGGCGCTAAGTAGCTCAGAACTTGAGCAGATTCAAGATGGCGTCCAATCAAGGCACAGGCAACAACATTCGAGGGATGGGAGGGGGGATATTCATCATAGGACGACTCAAAATTGGCTTTCTTCACCAATTATGTGACCCAAACCCTCTCTATCTTGTGACGCAAAGGGAAGGTATCCACCTCGTGTAACAAACATTTTCTCAGTTTTCTACATTTCATTAAAAATTTCTGGTATTTTTCAAAGCTAGGAAATAAATTCCCGGGTACTGATAAAATAAGTGATTTAATTCTCGAAAGTGATGATTACTATACAGGGTTGTTAGATTTCTATGGAATTAAACCAAGACATTCCTTCCCCAGAAAAAAATAACACTGTTAGACTTTTTAGTTTATTCCTCTCACCACTTCGTTTGGGCTGTAGTAGTTTCTATAAAATATTTAATATATATATTAGGTTTAAAATAATATAAAATCCACAAAGTTTAAGAATTAATTCTGTATTAATTGGAATAAAATAAAATATAGATGTAGGAATAAAAAAAAAGGCTATATTGGATTATTACTATAAAAAAGAAATTTGAAAGTGAAAAACCTCTAGAAATGCAATAACGTATTATAATTTTTACTCTACTAAAATACAACAACTTTTTTATTCATTTTGTTCAATTATAATTATCAAATAATCTTTTAACTAATTATAGTATTCATTCTTGGGATTATAGTTTACATTATCATTTGTATTTCGCCTCTATATTTATTTCTGGTGCTATCGTTTCCACTTTTTAATACAATTTTGAATTATGACTCATTGCAAAGAGGATGAAATGCTGAACATTTCCCTCTCTTACTGTACGTAGCTTCGATTTTTGGTTTTCGAGATATTTTAATATAAATACAAAATACTTTAAGCGTTGCCTCCCATTACTACCGTTTCAAATTGAGCGTCCCCTGGCGTCACGAAATCAATCTCGTATATTTTCTTTATTGTGTTGTAGAACTTCAGTAAAGAAGTTTCATTAAAAAAAAAAAAATTAGCTCTTTAATGAATTTGTGATTTTACTTTTAATCATAATAGAATCCGAAAATCAAATTAAAAAAATCCGTTCGCCCACATATTTACTTCAGGACTGTAAGACTGATTAGATTTATATAGTACTATTTAAACGTACCTATCATTAGATAGAATTGTTTAGATTGTCTTGGTAACTGTTCATCTTAAGGCTTATTAGCATTTGTCCATACCCTCAAATTGACACCATGCACGATGAACTATACCTACGATAGATGAAAAGGCTTAAAAATTACTCATATTAGTACTTTTGAGATGCTACTCATAGCAAATTTGAAATGCTAAAGTGGTTGATAATATAATTAGCTCTGATGATAAATTATGATTTTAGACAGATTTTAAATTTCTGAAACCCTTTAATTTTTTTTTGTTATAGCTACTTAGCCAGTATTATATGAACACTGGTTGCTCTGGTATTATCTTTAATTTAAGAATGTTAGTTTTGTTCTTTTTATTTTTAACGCTTCACACTACATTGTGGGCACAAATAGCTACTAATCTACTGGGTAATTATTCTGTTAAAGTATGTTGTGGACAGCTGTTGTTCTTATTACATAAAAAATAACTCACATTTTTGCAGGTTCTTTTTTTTTTATTATTTAAATAATAAAATAATATTTGTGACAAGAAT
>NW_027108234.1:108145-132116 GCF_000696795.3 Halyomorpha halys
ACTTTCTACCAAAAGCATTATCTTTTGTCATTTATAAAATTATCAATTTTAAATTTAAGATAGATAATGCACTTCATATTATTTAATAAATGTTTTATCCAAGAATAGGCAAAGTTTTAAACTGTATATTAGATTACTCTTTCTTGTTATATGATGGATTATAGCATCTACTTAACATCTAGATTATATTCACTCGTAATAATATTATTTCTCTATCTTGAAATTTGGCACCAATATAAACCGGAATTTCATGCATAAAAAAAAAAAATAATATGGTGGTCTCGATAGTTCTAAAAGTTAAAATAAAAATAACTATTTGTTTTGAGATTGTTATGTTACATACCAGATAAAAGTCTATGTAAACAAGCTTTAAAATTAGCTATCATAAATTCCTCTACCACTATCTATTGTAAATCTACGAGCTTTTTGGGGAACCAAAATATGATTTCTGTAGTTTAAAAAAAATACTAATGTAATAAAATATATGCCTAATGTATTTAGCTCATATTACTAATACAAAAAATATCATGAAAATCTGAGGCACAGATGTCTAGGTCTAGAACGATTTCATATGAAGTAACTGCATAGATAAAATCAAAAACAAATAGTATAATGGTTGAATAAAATAATGCTATATGAAGATGAAAATCAATTATTTTGATGTATCAAAATGAACTATAAATCGATATATCTGTTATTCATTGTGCCTAAATATAATTTTTAATCTAACGTTCGTGTTATTTTGTTGATGGAAGCCGTCAGTATCCGTCATTATCGCCTTTTATAAATGTTTCTTACTCCTTTAATAATAAATAGAGCTTGGTTGCTTATTTTGAAGATTGACAGATCAGATTAGATTTAAGATGCCAAATCGTAACATATAATGAGTGAAAGTTTGATATTATTTTTTCCAAACACAATTCTCTTCAAAGAATTTTAATCATAGTTAGAACTCTGCTTAAGAGAAATTTGTAATCTCTATCAGGTACGACCGCAGTTGGGATAAGATAGTTCTAGTTGGCTGCTCTGGACTAGTGTGCTTTTGTAATTTGGAGGACTAATAATGCTTGAGTTGGCTAAATGTTATTTGCTGTCCACTGTTGGATACTGAATTCATCTTCGAATAATGAAGTAGTAATTATAGAAACAACAAAGTATTCTGTGGATATCGCTATATATCTACTGATCCCTCATTCGTCCAGGATAATTAATATTTTGATTAATACCTAGATTTGGAACCAGATACGTAGTACGAATCTGCGTCATCCTGATAATTTTTAAACCATCCTTTTTCATGGCAAAGTATATGTGGGAAAAACTGTATTTTTTTAAACAAGTAATAAATATTGAGAAAATTAAGTTATCTTATTTAATTATCGCCGAGTTTAGCAATATTACGATTAATGTTTTAAAAATACAAATATGTTCTCAGGATCGCTGATAATTCTAACCTATGCAAAACATAATTCTATATTTACACATTTCTACCACTTTTCTTGATCGTATACGAGAATAGACCGTGCGTGACGGTTAATGGAGTTCCTCCGATCGATACACTCTGCACTTTCACTAACTATTTCCGGTATGTCTAAAATAAATTATGAGTTGTTATGTTAGAACTTGAATCGGTTTTATAGGCGAAAAGAAGTGTTAAAAACACATAGAACGCTTAATTACCGATCCTCTCCTATTCTTGTAAATCATAAGCTCACGACAAATTACATGAGCCATGGAGATGCGGTATTTGATAAGAATAGAGAGGAACACAAGAAGAGACCACGTAAAAAATATAACAATGTGGTCAAGTCTGGGACTTAGACCAGTTCAAGATATCATCCAAAAACACCAGATGATATGGTTAAGTCATGTTGCAAGAATGACAGAAAACAGATTGGCAAGTTATTTATGAAACAAAGGTGAAAGACTTAGGAATACATTGGAAGGCGCAATCCTGGAGACCTTTGACAAAAGAGGTTTCAAATGAGAGAGGAGACAGATGGTTCAAGAGACAGAATCGTGGATCAACCTCTACTGAATGGGTCTTCACAATTATATGCGGAGTAAGTGGAATAATAATAATTAAAGAAAGGAGATGGCACAATACTTGCAATCTTGGAGAAAGGTATCTCCACTCTGAAAGTATGTAAACATACACATGGTGACTGGTCCTTACCATGCTTTGGTAATTTTCTTCCTTTTATCAATTGTTTACAATTATTTCGTAAATCTCTGATCTATTTGCTTTCACCATGTCATGTCAAGTTATGATTGCTCTAGAGCAATTATTATATCTATATTCCTTAATTGATTTTGGTGTTAAATTAGATTACAATATATAACTTGGATATTTGTTCAGAGTTACCTTGTCTTATTTATTTTTTCTTTATAAATTATTGACAAAAATGTGGAGAAGAGGTAAAGAGTCGTTCTTACATTCCGGTTGTTTCTATATCTGAAGATCAAGATACCATGTATGACACAGATTTAACTAATTTTGTTAAGCTGTGTTTGGCCGTCCGATTATCTTCACCAAGCAGCTATGGACATAACTCAAAAGACCACATGGTCTAAAATCAAATGGATGGACTGAATAAAAAAGATCTTCCCAACAGTGCTAAAGAGGCAGTTTACCTTAAAAAAATAAACAATTGTATAATTGAAAGGCCCCTCCCCGTTCCAATAATCCACTAGCGTAAGCCAACCAAGTTTACAACCTTCATTGGACCGCTCACCTTATAATCCCAAAAGGCAATCCAATGTATCCTTCACACCCAGCTATACATATAGCATACCTCCTATATGTACGTACCAAATACTTACTAAAATCTTTACAGAAGGGTATGAAAAAAAAAAAAATTGAACATGACTCAAATAAACTTTCTAAAAATAGTACTTAAAAAAATCTTCATTATTGTTTTTTTCATATAAATTATCATTTATTATTTTGCTGCAGTAATTACAGAAATACCTTTTCCAAACTTCACTTTATTCCACTTTTGTTATAATGAATTAACTTCAATTTTCCTTTTTTATCATTAAGCTTTACCCAAATTTGAAAAAGTTAATATTACCCAAAACTTGTGTTCTTTGTTCATATTCTTTTAAAAAATCACTATTTACTGATTCAGAATATTTGATCTTGATTAGTTCATTTAAAACCGTGAGTTCTACACCCGAAAGCTCATTTTGGTTTCATTACTAAACTAATGCAAGTAATTGTGAGTAATGTTCTTCATCTAAAGTTGGAATAAATTTCATGCAAATGTGTTTGTCTCCTGAATTGTAAATGGACTCATTAGGAGGAACACGCTCAGGAGTTACTGATGCTAAACCCTGGAAGCTTTAATAATAATCTTAAAGAACTTCTTATGATATTAGTGTAGTAAAAATATAATAGTTTTTATATTGGAATTTATGTATATATTTTTTTAATTTATTAATAATACCATGTTACATTATAAAATAAAATTAGAAAATTATTTTAAGTATCGGCTATTTTCTTATAATTTATTTTTACTTATTATTTATTTCCATAAACAATAGGCAGTCTATGAAATGTTTCTATAGATTTTCATGCATTAGGAGCAATATGCACATTGCATCACTGATCGAGCATTTCTGCTTGTCGATATTGGTGCCACTTTCCAAGCCTTTTAAGGTATGGAAAGAAAAATCCTTTAATGCACTACACTTGTTATACGGAACTCTTTTTATCTCTGTCATAGAATCCTATTCTCATTCCTTTTAACCCTGGGATCAGGCCTGCTGTATACTGTCCTGGAGGCCGTTGTCTGGTTAGTGACAAGGGGGTTGGCGAAGTTTCTCTCTATGCAACGTAATGAAATGAATGACTACTGCCTTCGAACAGTTTTTGGTTTATTAAGTTTAAGACAATACAAACCACTTTAAAAAAAAAAAAAAAAAAAGTAGCTAAATAAATGATTTACTGAAAGAGATGAATAGCCTACAGGGTTTCTTGCTCACATTAGTGAACAGTTCATTATACGGGTTTGTAAAGTCGGGTGCAGATAAATATATATTTATGTGTATTGAATTTGGCTTTGATGTTAGAGATGAAACCTCAGGTGATACCGATTTTAGAATTTAAATAACTAATACTAAAACATTCTAGAAGTTTATTTTACTATCATAATTATTAGGCCGCGAAGTGCACGTATAGCAGAGTTGGGAAAAAATTAGGTGTAGTTGAAACTAATAGCTAATATTGCCATAGATACGATATTTATTTATCAATGGTTCATTCATCAATAAAGGTCGTATCCATGGCAATATTACCTTTTAGTTTCATCCATAGCTACATTTTGCCAATCACTGGCGTATAGTCTAATATTAGAACTGAACTGTACAAATTTCGAAAGTTTGTATGGTGGAATAAGCATATTATTATTATTATTATTAATTTAATTATTTATTTATTGATTAATATTACAATCTGTCTCAGAATTGGGTAATAAGTAATAGTGGTATAACTGATTACACAGAAGTCATAAAATAAAATTTATTTATTTAAATAAAAACAGGAAAATCAGAATCGAAATATGTACATGGGTAATTGAAATTTTGAACTATTTATTACTATAAAATAAATTTGAAAAACACTAATCACATCCTTTGAGAATCCCCGAGCCCACTCATGAGAGGTTGGTTTATAATAAGTCTTGTGGCCACTGCCGCTTACTATATCGTGGACTGTAGGAACTAGATAAGGATTGAACGAAAGGATCTGGATAATTAGAATGGTTTGTATGGAATGTTGAGAATTTGGTAGGTATAAAGTCAAGGATATAGGGGATATGAACCTCCATGGTGTAGTAATCTGTTGGAAACGTAATAGAGTGCGTTGACTACGCTGGTGAGATTTTTGGATTTAAAGGATTGAATACTTCTGATGTTCGAAGGCTTACCTGTTCCCTCATGTTCAAGTCCGTAGGTCATGATTGTTCTTTGAATAGTCTTGTAAATTAGAAGTTTGTCTATTGACAGATGAGAGGTTCTGTTGAGTATTTAATATAGTTGGCTGATTCGTCTGTTAAGTTCCTAACACTGTTAAGGATTTCAGGTGATTCTATCATAATCATAATAATCATGCGATCATATTAATGAATAACCTCATGCAAGCCTGGGTTCCTCAACCTCGATTTAGCTTGTACTGATGATAACGAGGTGGGTTTAGTTAGAAAACCGGTTCCCGGTTCCGAGAATCGAACCCTGATTACTTGGCACCGAGTATTGACTACCAAAGATTGAATTTTTAAGTTGAAAAGCAATTATGTTTCTTTTTAAAAAATAGTTCCGAACTTTAAATAACAATAATATATTTTAATTAACACTAAACATGGCTGTTAATTCTGCAAGATACATCGTTTACCCTGATTTATAGTTTTTTTAAAGAATTTTGCGCCTCCATAGTGGTTCTTTTAATTTAGGAGTACATGTCTCTGTTTAAACATTTTAATCTACCAGTTTTCAACAAGCCGTTGATGTTGAAGGTTCTTTATTTTCAGTGTTTGTGTAGTAAACTATGTGCCCCAAGCACCAAAATTGAATCGACCTGTAGTTGGGTAACTTTACAGTCACTTTTTTTGACGTGACAACGTCTTATAAATCATTTTGCGGGATGCCATGTTAGAAAAAGTGTCCCGTAACGGAAATTGACTTCGTTTAACATATGGATATTATATCATATGTATAAAAATTAATTAATGTATAACCAAGCAAAAATAAATATCTGAATTCAATATGTGAACTGGTTTATTATTTCAAATATATAACATTGGATTGATTTTAATTTATATTTATGTAATATTAGCATAGAGTATACGTTGTCACGGAAATATGTCGCCTAGGTTGTCTCGCGAAGCGCCGAGGCCTACACGGGCACGGTTTTTTTGTCTAAATTTATTGGCTTAAAAATTTGATTCTCGATTGTTGTGTAACTACTGGTTTTAGAAAATTGTATTGATTTATTTGAACCTTAGATTTTACCGTTACTGTCCTGTAGAAGCAGAATTCTGTTAATGGTATGGGTGTTTTTGTTCGCATTAATTTAGATAATTAATTTAAGAGATATTATTGATAAAAAAAAAAATCATTATTCCGATATTTACTGTTAAAATTTCGGGCTGATAAGTTTTTTTCTATCGATTGATTAAAATAATTTAAAATTTTAAAAAATGAACATGAGCCAAATTTAGTCTCGTTAAAATAAAATTTTTTGAATTTCTTATTGTTTTTTTTTATTTTGTACATTGTTGTACTTTTGTGATCTTTTTGTGTTTTTTGGTTAGCTTATTTCATTAAATAAATAATTAAGATTATTTTTAGTATAATTTAGTTTGTATCAACATTTATCAATTTATTATATTTTAGTTAATACTAATATACTAATATTAATCTACATAATATTTTTTAGTATCGATGTCATCTTTAAAAAAAACTTTTACTTAATCAATTTTATGACTTAAATTTATATGTTCTATTATACTCACTATAAATTCTTAAATATTTTATTTGGCAGTGCATTCAACATGTTTTTTATCTCAGCCAAAATTTTAAAAACTAAAACTACCTTATCTTGACCTTTAAAGGCTGCATAAACAAAAAAAGATCTTTCGTCCGTTAATTTTTTCCTTGCCAAATCAAGATTGATATATTAATTAATAATTATTTTAATTTGATAAATGTTATAATTTTAAATTATTAAGTAGAGACTAATTGAAGCTATCCTCTCATGAAATGCAGAGAACAGAGTGCGAACCCAGCTTTTTAGCGACCACCTCAGCATCCAGCTCTTCTGAAGGCAAATGACTAAACGATCGTCAATCATATTGCTGCCAACACCACTCCTACTGCTTTGTTTTCAACTTAAAAAGTCTTCCTGCTTTATTCAGAGGCTTCCTAACTTTTAATATGCAGATTATCGGTTACATGAGCTACTTTAATTAAAAAAATTAAATGTTAATTAAATAATACTTCTGGCAGTGCGTTTCTTGAACTTGAACTATCAATATGTTATCCTGATCTAATAACACGAAACACTGCTTGCAATGTGAATGATGTTTGGTTTGTAGCCTCTTCACCAACCACAACTTAAGTCCGCTTAAGTTAGGCTATCAAATCTGTTTACCACTTTAGGTGCTTAGCCTAAAGACTTAGTAGATATTGTTTGTGTACTCTGTAACTTTACATAATTAATAGTGGTAATTAAACTGGAACTATTGATGGCTATTATTTCGTTTAGTATACTTGTTCTATTTTTTTAATTTTAGTTCTAATTAAACTATTATTCTGCTTAATGGTGGTTCAAATATAAATAAATTAATTTCTCAAGTTATGATCGAGAATTTTCGAGAAAATGTTTGTCACAAACTTTATGTTGTCACCAGCCAATTATTCTCAAGAGTTTGTTACCATTTTATGTCTTCTAAGAATGTTTTTATTAAAGAATATATACTCTTAATGTTCAAACTGTTCAAATTGACATTTGAAATAATAATAGTAAATTCTATTAGGTTAATTCGATTTCGCATGTGTTTTAGGATAACTGTTCCAAGCACAACAAAAACCCACACTGAACCTTCGAGTTCTGAGTCTTATCACTGTACAACATTTTATGTCACAAAATAACTAATAGCATATTTACTGTGTAAAAAACATCATACAGAATATTTTAATAACATTTTTTTTCCTACTTTTACTCACATATATACGAAATTTATAGTAAGGAGTAAAATCTCGAATTCTAGTTTCCTCACGTTTTGAGGTTCCCTGTGTCCAAATTTTATCAAATCTTGCATAATGGAATGTGTGTATGTTATGCACAATTAGCTCGAAAATGAAATGATATACCTATATCATGTAATATGTATTCATGTCGTGTATTAACCAAATGTATAAATAAAGGAGGTTAGGAAAAAAGGTTGTCCAAGGCAATATTTAACTGGTATGCATATATCATTATCCTGTAATATGTATGTATGTATTAAACAAATATAATAATAAAGTTGGTTACGAAAAAAAAAAAGAAAAAACGAAAAGAAGTGATTATATTGATATTGAAATAATGGTGCTAAGGTACTTGGGATGTTAGAGCAATTTTTTCACTAAATTCAACTTAGTTAAAGTATATAAGTATCATTTTACATTAACAATTTTTGTTTTTACTATTTTCTTAAAAAACGGCTCTAACAATTTTAATTAAACCCGTCTTATAAACGAAAATTAATGACTCTTTAATATCTCCCAGGTCTTATCTTGATTAAAATCGTTTGACTGGGCTTCATTTTCATAAACGCATCCTATAAACTAACTATAATTTTTTTAATTTGAAATATCCATCTGTCCATTGTTAGCAGGAATAAAAGATGAATGTAAAAAGGATTTGATATTATCAAATATCCACATTGATAATAATGTGTTGGAATAGTTGTTACGATATTCTTTCTTTTCGACTATTATTATAATAACCATGGGAACACGGAAAAATAGCGACAGTAACTTTTTATTTAACTTTCTGGTAATCATAACAATAGTATTCGTATATTTGATTATATGTTTATACATTTTGCACAAAGGTGAGAGGTGGATTAACTTTAATAGAGAGAGATAAATAATCATAGCGAAATGAAACAGATTCAAGTAACTGTACTCTCTGACAGAAGGAATCCAACAGAAATTAATGAGAGTAATTTTAATCCAGTCTCTCTGAAATTAATTATATCTCAGCATTACATTTCTAATTATTTCTTTGATGAAAATGTCTTTTAATACACATTATTATATCTAAGATCTTTCTTTCCAACTTCAGCTACATTGATCTCTTTCTCGCTCGTTTCCTTTCGTTCTTGTTTTCTGGGTAATCATCATTACTTGTTTCAAAAACATTATATAGGTATATTTTATATAATTCTTATAACTAATTATATGAGGTACCGGGTCGTAAAACGTCCTTTATTCTGAATTGAAGTTTTTTGTTTCGAGATTTTTTTTAGACAAAATTTATTGATTATTGAAAGAATTTTTTGAGATACATTGTTGGTATTAAGTTATGGTAAGTTACTCCCATTTTATTTAAAACATTTTAAAATTGTTAATTTTTTTTTCAGTAATAATGTTTTACGAGCGAATGCCTCATGTAATCCTTGAACATTTATTACACTTCAAATTTTGGTACGATAAAAATTAAAAACAAAAAATCAGAAAAAGAAGATTTGTGAAAAAATACTTAGTAGAAATAATAATTCAAAAATAGGTAGATAAAGGAGGTAAGAGAAGAGAATAAGAATACGACGTGTTAAGTAGTGCTAAAAATAAATTAGAGTGTATATGATCGGATGATTTAAGTGTTTCTATCGACCCACACATGGTTTATCACCTTGGTTGTAAGTAATCAACTGACCGAGCAAAATGTATGTTTTCGAACCACGTGCTAGATCAATATGTTTGCTATCTTTTAGCTTTCTTCTTTGAGACTAACTGTCATTCTTCGTGCTAAATTTTGTTTAAATTTATTAATTACATATAGAGTTGAGCTTTGGGGCTCCACTAGACTTTCTAATTCCTCTCTTATTCAATCCTTACAATCCAAAATCCTTCGTAAAATCCTCAATGCTCCTTACTTTGTCCCAAATAAAATCATACATAAAGAGCTTAACCTATGTAACCGATCTAGCTCGAACCAGATATCACTCCTTCCATTATAAACTCCCTAAACGCTCAAACCCCCTAGTTTCTAGCCTTCCATCCTCTTCCATTCCTGCCAATCCTCCGAGGCGCCTGAAAAGAAGATGGCCACGAGACCAGCTAATGTAAAATGTCATTAGAGTGCTACAAATGGGTAGTTGCTCTACACGCCTGTAACACTCCATTTTAACTAAGACCATATTTACTAAATGTATTACGTAATATACAGTTTCAATAAAGTTATTACAAAAAAAATTATTAATTATTAAGGATTTTTATAATTAATTTCGGTTGTAATTATTATTCTGTTATGATATTTTCTAATAATTTTGTTCATGAGATGGAAACTAAGGACAATAAATCATCGTCCAGCATTCCTCCGTTATACGTCTTAAAGTACAATTATCTACCTTATTGCAATTATAAATAATTTTAACAATTATTTATAAAATTAATTTTTATTATAATTTTAATTCTTTTACTATATTAAAAATAGAATAATATTATTCTGTTTTTTTTTCTAAATAGGTTTGTCGGCAGGATATTTATGTAATATGTGAGAAAATGACACCGTTTGAAGAAAACTACTCGTGTGAATTTTGTTATATATATTTTTTTTATTTCAATTACTTTTTTGTTTATTGTTATTCAAAATTGCTTTTTTTTTTAATTATAATTTTGTTTTCATTTAATGTAGAATTTAGGAGTGGGTAGCTCATTGGTTAGGCATTATGTTACTAACTAAAAGGCCCTTGGTTCGAATTCGGCTGTACCAGATAATCATTTTCTGTTTTACTGTAGCGCCGAGTCAGCCCTGTGATTTCGGGAGCCCTCCGGTATCCACCCTTAATTGAGTCAAAATCTGCCGGTCGATCATGATTCTGACTAAATCACCTCCATCCAAAATCGTTGGTCTAGTAAAAGTACTTCCTTACAAAGTACTGCACCCCTAACTCTTCATGGGTTGTGACGGTACTGAATTAATTTTAATGGAGATTTTTAATTGAGGATTAAGGAGATCGATGTTTTAAATTTCACTGCATTCAGGTCTTAATTAGAAGCTTACATTAATTCTGTTATCTCTTTATTGTTTTAGAAAAAATTATTGCTGTGAACAAAAAAAAAAAAAAAAAAAAAAAAACAGAAATTTTAATATAAAATTTTGCGGCAGCCTTTAAGTTTAAAACGTGAACATTGTTACCAACTTTCACATCTTTTATGTTAGCAACGCTGAAAGAAAAAATAACATGTTAGTAACTTTTGATTTACCATTTCATTTACGAAATGAGATCTTAATTTTTACCTGAACAGTAATTCAATATAAATTGATTTTACATAATTTATTTTGCCATGTTTCATTGCCATATCATATTTTTGGCCACAAAAATGGGTTTGGAAATTTCAATTCAAACTTTATTTGTAAATTTTACGCCCAAGTTTTGCCTGACATTGGTTTTAGCCAATAGTTATGATTAGAATATTTTTAACCTGGGAACATTAGACATTTTTGTTTTTGGGCATGACTTTTTTGTTGGAATTCGGGACCGGAAAATTGCCCGTTATTTGGAAATTAGCCTTTTGAGGTATAATTAGCAGAAATAAGTTACGTGAGAAGGGTCTATTGTGCCTCTTGAAATCCAATCTGATAATACTTAACATTCGAGCCATGTTTATCTCAACAGCATAAATATCTTTCCAACCGTGGCAGGTTGTTCGGAAATGTAATACTTCAATTCATAATATCTACTTTTTATATTCATTAAATACATTACTCAACAAACAATGTGCATACAAAATTTAATAGCAATGAAATTAATAAGTCCCTGTTCTTATTGTTTTCTATGATACATGACTCAAACAAAAGTGCTTCAAACCTGACGTCTTATTACTGTGACAGCTGACAAGAGAAGCCATTATTTTCTTGGAGTGTATCATAAAATGGATATATAAGTCACGTATATATCTTATAACGGTTCTATATATAGATATCGTTTAGTTTTAGGTCGGAAATACAAAAATTCTCGATACACAGGTATCCTAAGATTTAAAAAGGATTCAATATTGTTATATATTGTGTATAAAACTTGTGTATTAAAAAAATATATTATTTATTTTAAAATGTTGGGATTGCATGAGTATTACTTACCTCAGTTATAGGTTGTTTTCAAATATTATGGAATAAATATTAATTTAGTTTTAACATAGAAAATGGCATATAGTGTTATTCTATTAAGTGCGTATTGAAATTTCCCATCTAAATCACCCATCTAAGTTTTGCTGAAAGCTGACAGAATTCATTGTAGAAAAAATACAAGGAAAGTCAAATACAGATTTAAAAAAAGAATATAAACATCCCAGTAAACGTTATTTATTCAATTTAAAACGAATCTCACTTCTCTTTTGAAAGGTAAATTACAATTTCATCATCTCAACTTGCCAGAGAGATGAAGTTACTTCATGTTACTACATATGGATTGTGAGGTTGCAAGGATTCCAATACTCCAATCCTCGTCGAACGTAAATAGAAGCCATTTAAATGCAGTTAATAATTTTCTCGGGGAAAAGGGCAATTGTTTGTTTTCTGTCTTGCATTTCCTTATTGGGTCCCATGAATGGTTTTTTAAATTCATTTCAAGTTTCTCTGAAATTGGAAATAACTGGAAAATTATAAAACCAAGAATAAAAAGATAGGAATAATACAGTAATAATATTATTTTGCCTATTTCTTAGTCGAGAAACGTTATTTAGAAGCATATTAATTTTATTACTCGAAGATCATATTAATACAATTAGCTATGCAGTTGGAGTTATCTTATGTTATGGAGACTTTTTATTTAACTTATGAAGTGTTACCTCATATCAATCAGAACTTGTTCTGTAGAGTTTTAGAACAAAAAAAATTAAAAAATATAATGTAGATTAGAAAAATCAATAAAAATCAACCGAACCATCGTTACGCAACAAGTACTTATCTCCTCAAAAAAATTTTTCTTTTGATTTAACTGTAATTAGATTGTAATTAATCTGATTAATTATTCTTATAACAAATTATATATTCGTGCGTATAAAAAGTAATATTACTCTTATTTTTATGGGTAATGAAAAATAGATAAATAGAAAATATGAAAGGAATTGATGTTTAACTTAGGGAGGGTAAGAGGAAAAATATTTTTATCAAGTCGAAAAACATTTACGTAAATGAGGATAGTAAAATAGACGCAGTATATACTGTTGGAAAAAATAATATAATATATAACATGTAAAATCGTAGAATGTAATAGAGGATGACGAAAAACGCATAAATAAAATGCCTGTTCTAAAGGCTGGCGCATGCGCGGTGCGTTTTTCCGTTTCGCCAGTCTGATAAATGTTTTTAAGTCGCCCATAGTTACTACAGAGTTAGTTTTTAAATTTCACTTAACCTATATATGAGCCCTTCAGTTGACTGGAGAGCTGACTCCATAGTATTTTAAAAAATGATTCTATAACAATTTATTATTGATTAAATGGTTAAGTATGCAAATAAAGTAATGAATGTAAGTTTGAGCAAACTGTTATATTTTTATATTTCTTCCATAAATAAAAAAAAAAAAAAGTTAAAATATTGCAACGAGAAATATTATTAAAACTACATTTCGGTTGAACTGAAGTCAGTCTATCTGTCAACTCTCATTTGGAAAATTAGTTCGAGAAAATTTAGCAGTGAATTATACAGAAATATCTGTTCTGAAAAGAGCGACCATTAGTTTCAACTCAAAGTAGGAAGGTTGTCTGATGCGCGCACTGCATCAGATTTGTAAAAATAATAAACCGTAGTGTAGTAATTCGATGTATTCTGTTTTTTGATATGCACCTGTTTCAGACTTTTATAATTCAGGCGAATTATAGATAGATATAGATGATTTAATAAGGATTTTAAAATTAGAAACAAAAAAAAAAGAAAAATAAGGCTAAAAAGGAGCTGGAGAAGGGATCTTTTAAATTAGGAGTATATATAAACGGGTACTGACCTCCTTCAAGCCTAAAATGACAGCTACCGACAGTTAACGTAGCAGTGACTTAGAACTTGAGAAATCCAACCTCATCCTGAAGACTGAAGCCCAGACTGCAGCAGAGGATCCTGTTATAAGCTCTATATTTATCGATGCTATTATTGACATTACTAAAATTTTATATATATTTTTATTTTCATTTTTTTCTTTAATTAACTTTTTCCCCCTACTATTAGTCAATTATTTATTTTATTAAATTCATAAATTTCATTGTTTTTGTGATTAACTTTTTTTCTCTCTCTTTTTATGAATTATTATTTTATCTTTTTTTTTTTTGTTTTAACATTGTAAATTGTTAGGGATGTCTTTTGCAGGAGACTATTCCTCCATAATCAATTTAAAAAAAAAGAAAGAAATGTAACTGTGATATTAATCATGTAAACCCCACTAGGCCGATCTGGTAAATAAAAATATCTCATTCGCTGATTGTCATATGCTAAGGGTCTAGTATAACAGTTGTGGATATATTATAAACAGTAATAAAAATAGTATTGTTATCACATTTATTATTCCATCGATTCAAGTTCATATATGCACAGCTTGACGTATTACCTATGAATCGACTACATTCGTAGAATAATTAAGGTATTTAGAGTGTGCGGGTGTAATTAACGGAATCTGCGGGTTAAATTGGAACTGTGGAGTGCACTCTTGGAAGATACCGCTTGTCCTATCTACCACCGGCACGTGTCCCACTGCCTTTCATCAGAATTATTCCTCAACAATGAGAGATTTACCCTTAAGTAACTTTTTTATTTTATGAAGTAAATAAATTCATAAATATTACTATTGTTTAAAGTCTGTGAGAAATATCTTAAAAAGTATAATCGTGTAATCAATACAAGGAAAATGTTAAACACTTCAATAACCGACTCAAAACAGAATAGGAAAAAAAAAATCCTAGTCCATTACCATACGAGGAAAATCGGACTCTGCAAAAAGGAAATAATATTCTTTAAAGTAATAAGCATTTAATTTTCTAACTACCGAATTTCTTTTACTCATATTATACCACATATACGGAACAAACAGGTAGCTATTTTTTGTTCCAAAAAAATCGCTCTGAGAATTGCCAAATAAAAAATATGTTTCTGACAACAATGGAGTCACGTCAATGACGCATCCTTGTCTATTCCCGTTGCAGATAAACTGTGATGAAATATACCCTTCAGCTCTTATTATTATTTTATTTTATTTTTTCCTTATTTTTTTCCTGTGTATATATATATTCTTCCTCGATGTTGAACAAGCTTTTGATCGAGTCTGGTATCCATGTCTGCTTTATAAACTTTGTCAATTCCTACCCCCTACATATTTCCTGATTATCCGCTCATACCTTTCTGATAGAACCTTTAAAGTAAATCATAACCTAGCCTACTCATCTCTCTTCTCAGTCCGCCGGTGTTCCTCAAGGTAGTATCTTAGGTCCCATTCTTTATACAGTTTATACAGCTGACATCCCAACCCACCCTAACACAGTCCTAACAACATACGCTGACACATGTATACTGTCTGTAAACAACGACCCAAATAATGCATCATTAACACTACAGACACACTTAACATCTATTGAAGAATGGTGTCAAATGGAGAATCAAAATAAATCCTGACAAATCCCATCAGATCGCCTTTACTATCTGTCGTAAACCTATACCCTCCTGTCCTACAGTAATATTTATAAATACTCCACTATCGCCTGTTGAACAGATTCGATACTTAGGACTCCATCTTGACAAGAGACTTACTTGGTATCCACACACAAGACTGAAACAACAAGAAACTGTTCGTATATTCCGATTGCTACAACACTTACTTGACAAACGCTCTAAAGTTCCCATTCACCACAAAAAAATAGTATACACTCCGTACACCCCTTAAATTACAAATATCAGAAAATGGCAGGCCAAGTGGGATGAAAGCTCTTCGAGTAAATTAAAAGAAATAAAACGATCAATAAAACCATGGTCAACATCCTACCGCAACAGCCGCAGGGAGGAAGTTGCTCTAACCCGCTTGAGAATAGGTCATACTCTCCTCACCCACTCTCACCTGATCAGAAAACTGCAACCTCCAACTTGCAAATATTGACCCCAAATTTATCAGAAGCTTTCGCAGATGAGGAAACTAAAGTTACATTAGTGTTTAAATTTTTAAAAACACATCGCATTCTTTTAAAATTATAACTCCTCTTCGATTTTAATTTTTTTTTTAATTTATTTATTTTTATTTTATTTTTTTATTTATTTATTTTTTTATTTTTATACATTTTTTTTACTTTTATCATGCCATAGGCGTTGATGACCAGAGAGTTTTACGCTTTTAAGCAACAATCAACAATATGGACATATGGAATTGAGCTCTGGGGCTCTACTAAACAATCAAATTCCTCCCGCATCCAATCCTTACAATTCAAAATCTTACGTAAAATCCTTGATGCTCCTTATTACGTTACCAATAAACTCCACACACAAGACTGAAACGACAAAAAACTGCTCGTAGATTCCGATTACTACAACACTTACTTGACAAACGCTCTAAACTTCCCATTCACTACAAAAAATTAGTATACACTACGATAATCAGACCAATTTGGACATATGGAATTGAGCTCTGGGGCTCTACCAAACCATCAAATTCTTCCCGCATCCAAACCTTACAATCCAAAATCTTACGTAAAATCCTTGATGCTCCTTATTACGTTACAAATAAACTCATGCACAAAGACCTTAACATCCCATTCGTTGTAGATTTGGCCCAAAACAGATATGCGTCTTTTCATTCCAAACTCCTTACACATCCTAACCCATTAATTGTTAAATCCTTCATCCTTAACAATCCCTGATAATCCACCGAGGCGTCTGAAAAGAAGATTGGCACGGACCTTCTAATTTAAATTAATGCTTGAAGTTCCACCAATGGGTGGTTCCTTCCCAAGATTATCAAGTGTATATGAAACATACAACATATTTACTTATTGTATTTATTATTTGTACAGTTATAAATCACATTAAATAAATAAAAAAAAAAGGTTTTGGACAGTCGTCACTGGATAGATGTATGTAGACAGCGATTAGTGGTATCGGCATCGAACCTTGAGGCTCACTAAGCGATGATTATTATTATTACCTATTTAATAATAAAATATATTTCAGGTTGATATTTTCTCTAAGTTAGATTTTAAATTCGTTGGAAACACGAAACATTTTAATTAGGAAAGTAAACATGGTTTATCAGGTCGAATAGCCATCAGACTCCAGAACACAATAACCTTGTTGATTAGCTTCTTATGATCTAGTACATTTTCATTATGAAACATATATCATAAACACCAATTTAGAAATTAAGGTTTTAACTACATAACTTATACTCCCTTTTTTTTAAAGTAAAATTTTATACTAAAAACGAAAAACCTCTATAGTATACATATAGACATTTATTTGATCAAATATACTTTCCTTACATTTAAGGAAGAGAAAAGAAAAGAAAATACATGTGTGCTTTTTTTTAAATATACCAAACTAATGGCTTACTTCACAGTGGTGTAGTACATTTCCACCAACTTTACAAACAATACAATTGAAGGTTCAGAATTCATGTCTAAATCTGTCCAGGCTAAAAATGAAAAGTTGTAATTTTTCTAAAAGAGAGAACCTTTAATTGTATTTTTCATAAAGCAGGTGGAAATGTACTGTGAAGTAAGCCATTGATATTATAATAATTATAATTAATGATAATAAACCAAACTTTGGCAAACATAATTAATTAACCTTACAAATAAATGGTTTTTGTGAATTGACAGACTCCCTTTATAAAGGTTATAACTGCAAAATTTAAATAAAAAATTTTTTCATGTCCTAATCTGACTACTACTGTCATTAAAGTCAATAAATGTTAATTGGGTCAACTGTTATTCCTGAAAACTTTGAAGAAATGTCAGTTATGACTTTTTTAGATGAGCTTTTCAGTTCAACTATAGTATTCAAATAACTGTTAGCTATGTACTGTGAACGGAACTTCTATATTCAACTTGTTGATCCCAAACCGGTTTCGTTGATGATAAATACCTGTGAACTCGATGAGTAGTTGCTCGCCTTGGTAAAACTCTTTAAATAAAATACAAATGTTATTGTCGCTATAAAAAACCTCTGGAATCCGGAACTTAGGTATATTTGTAACTTTTAAATTTATGTATACCAGTTTCAGCACGCAATGTTGCGGATTTTCAAGCCGGTATATTAAGATTTTTAGGATATCCTTAACAATGTGATGAGAGGACCTGATACCTTAGCGGGGTGTGGAGAGGGTCTCAGAGCGTTTGTTTCAGAAGGTTTTGGGTTCGATTCCCACCTGGGCTGGTCAATATTTATTTCACGGTGGCCCCGAAAAATGAACCTTGACATTCCCACTATGAGGTCCTCAATGAAGGACTTGAGAAAAAAAAACCATATGACGAAAAATTTAGTTAAAAATTCTATGACGATACTCTGGTTGACTTTATTCTAAGGATAAAGAAGCCTTCATGGAGTCAAGTTATGGGCATTTATAGAAATCGCTAAAAGGTACTTTCTAGCATTGGCAAAGTCTTGATCTCATGGGTTGCTTGAATTTTTGTAAATCTGTGTAATCGAACAAAAAATAATGATGGCACCTTCAAATCTCTTAACCAATCCGAAAAATCTGACAATTTTTATAATTCTGACATATTGAAAAACATTCGAGTTTACAAAAATTATTTTCGTTTAGCTTGTAGTCTTCCCTACCCCTGTGATAGACTGGACCGGAAGATATGGGAAAACCTCGTGAAGAAGAATATAATTAATTGTCTGTACTTCTGAGGCGGTAATGGTAGCTTGTGTTCGAAACGTAACGTGCCTGAAGAATTAAAGAAATGAGCTAGATGAATTCATTGAATGTGATCTCGTTCCGGGATGATTGTACACATCAGTCCTTTTTTAAAAATGACAACACATGTTTTGGAGTTGAACCTAGTTATTATAAGTCGTTTATAAGATGCAAACAAATTATTAATTATATTATAAACAAAAGGAAAGCATTTTAGTGTCAAATAGCATTAAATATGTGAATTAGGAATGAACATCTAATTAATTTAATGTAAAGCAAAACAATATCTAACCCATGTATATAACCTGCACATCTAATCATATGTTGTTGGCCACAACACATTATCATCACAATCGTCATCAACACGCTAACATGAAATTAATTCCGACACTTGAATTAATAACGTAGGAACAGTTTGTTGTTCACCCAACGTTTTAAACACTATCTTGTATTCAACTACCCAAAACTATTCATATCTTTAATACCGCGTGTCTTTCTTCCTTTTTCTAAAATGAATTATTATCACAACTTTAAATAATTAGAAAATTAAGATCACTAATATTCGGAGGATATTTTCAAGTTGTACTTAATACTGCAGTAACTTTTTCTCTAGCCGATAATAAACTTGTACTTTGGATAGTACACAACACCATTCAACCGAAATAACTATCCCAATCAATTTAAATCACTGCTTACGTTTCTCGAGTTTCCCTGTCAGAGGTATTTTCAATTTAAAAGTGATTATACCCGAGCACGAAGGGTTTGTTTTCCCTGACGTCTCTTCCAAACAAACCCTCCAATTCAGTGGAGATATTGGTCACGCTAGTCCCACAGTCTAGTAAGTTCCTATACAATTTAATCTCCGGCCCTATCAAATGTTTATTTGCTAAGAAAGAATGGGGGAAAAAATAGAGAAACTATAAAGCCGTTTGTCTGGAGAGGTTGCGAGAAAAATTGTGGTGTTAAGAAAACGTATTCAGAACTTTTAATATAACTTATTGGGATATTATTTATACTTCAAAGGATATCGGATACGTTACCTAAAACTTGGAACTAATGTGGAAATATATGTATATATATCCTACAAAAATAAAACATTCTATTCTAAATCCAAATATTAAAAAAATATAAGTTTCTTTTTGGTCACAGTTGTTCAAAAATATGTTTTTGAAATACAAAGCATTATTTACTTCTATAACTTTTTAAAAACATTTTATATTATTTCTCGTCTATTAAAAAAAGAAGGAAATTAGTGTTTCTTTTATCGAGTAAAACTTCCTAATAACGGAAACCTACAGGACATATTTTTTCCGTTTGTGAGAATTGTTGAAAAGGAAAATACAATGTTGGCAGGGAAGAATGAATGTTTAGAAAATCCATCTGCATCTTTTTCGTCACTAGAATAATTTTAGAGATTTAATATTTTCAATTTGGGATCATTTTTTCAATAATTCATTTTCCGTTTACAAATTTTCACTCCACTACAATTTTGTAATTCTGATTGGTGCAGAAAGTTGGCGTACAGAATTCTTTTTCCACGGCCTGACATTAATTATTTCCTTTAAGGATAAGTGTATACGAAAGGATTCCACAGGCATGATACTGAAATTAGTACAATATTTTCCTTGTAAAGAGATAAATCATAAAATTCATAAAAATAATAAGTATAGGCAATAGGATATATATGATAGAAGTCGTTAGAAATTGGCTAGTTTTTTCTTTTGTGCTATTTGTTACAGAGAGATCAAATGTAGAAAATACCTGCCCGAGTCAGTTGTAGAAACTAATCTGTCTAGAGCAGTGGGAGCAATAGTTCCCAACCGAGGTTCAGCGATTGGGCCACTCCCTGCCAATTCTGCACAATTTTGAATCTTACCATTTCAAATTTTCTTCATATTCTGCACTATGTACTGAATGAGTATTAGTATAGAAAAACTAGTGATATTTTTCCTACTTTTGCTAAAAGTTTTCTACCCCCAAAAAAGGCTGGATCTAGACTGGTCTAGACGAAGAAAGTGTAGACAATCCGGGAATGGAAAAATTTCCGTAACAGAGATGTCTGTTACAGAGCAGTGTCCATTAGAAGTTCCCCTGTATAATATTTAGATAATTTTATAATATTTAATTTTTACATTTTAACCTTAAGGAAAAAATGAGATTAGATATTTTAGAAAAAAAATTAAGTGTGAATTTAATTGTTTGAAACAGAATTAATAATAATAATAAAGGCCTAACTAACCCGAAGGTACGATGCCGATACCACCAATAGTTCTCCACATACATACCTCCAGTGACGCCCCTCGAAACCCAACTCTACTCAGTTTCAACACAATTCTCCCACCTACGTTTCGGTTTACCCCACGGAGGTTTACTCGTCGGTTCAGTGTTTATTAACATTTTAGGGATCCACTCGTTACGCCGTCATGCTATAACCTGAATTATATTTACCCGGTGCAGTTCCCTTAATTTAGTCTTGTGTAGCCTTCTAAATTCTTCGGTTAATTCATCCTTTTTATGGTCCGGTCCAAATGTTTTACGTAATACTTTATTTTCGAAAACCTTAAGGCACTGTTCATCCCTTAGTGTAAGATGCTACGTATTGGATCCATAAAGAAAAATGTGAAGAATAAGAGTTTTGTATATTTTGATTTTTAAGTTTTCGGATAAAAGGCGTCTAAGCTAAGCAGTTTCGAAATTGAAAAATAACGAGTATTTCCCGCTTTCAACCTCGTTTTTATTTCCTCATTAATTTCATTTTTTCTTGAAATAGAATTAAATAGTAAGAAATTATTTTTGAAACAATTTAGCAAATAAAAAAAGAGTTAATTCTCAAAACAGATGGTTATGTATTGATTATACAGAACATCATGACACACATCCTTTGTTGTACGATTATCTGTCTTAGGGTTGCATTTATGCTATCTTATTCTTTTATGTTTTAATGATGTCTAAATTGGCGAAACGTTTCATGGTGATTTAATTATTGCAGTTTATGCAAGAGACTTTGTTTTGAAATTTTTCTATTATTTGCCAATAAATATAATCAACTTAATGTATTCTTAATCGTAAAAAAAATATCATTTAGTATCATAAAAAAAAAAATTCGAAATATGAAATTTTGGATTTGCATAAGGTAGAATAGAAGTATTCCGGATATTAAGATATTAGGAGGTAGGCATTTCTGAGCGGAAGGGAGTGGGAAAGAAAGTATTTTCTAAGGCAGCACATTTTTCCTCTAAGAAATTTTTTATTCCTTTATTGGGGTGTGTTATATTGTATTGTATAGTTCCATATATTTTCATACAGTTTACATTTTTTACATATTATCTACAGTTTGATTTAGATTTATAGCAACACTATGGTATACATTCATATGAATATACACAATTAACACAGAAATCAATTCGTAAAAATAATTAAGACATCAAAAATGTTTTAATAGATCTTTAGTGATGTTTATTCAACTCAGTTTGCTATTACGGATTTGTTATTTTTAACGAGTCATTATAATCGTGTACATTCTTCTGAAGACGAAGTATTAATACTTATTTGTTTTTATAATTAACTAGAAAATTTCTAAAGGAATGTTACAGTCGAAAACCGTCTAAACACCTACAAAAAAAACAAAAACGAAACATATAAAAAACTGTAAAATACATGTCTTTTCTAGACAGGTAAGAAAAAAAAAAAAAAAAGTCTTTTCTAGAAGAAAAAACCTATTAGTGATACAATATAACATTAATAGAAACTAACTCGCTTTATGTACAAATCAGGAACTATTTGAGTAACTATAAGTATTTAGGGGTATATTTCAAAGCCAGTAACGTAAATTTCGAAAGAAAGAAATTTATGATTTTCCGTCTCCATCTTTTAAACTAAGGAGAAACAACGTAAGTCTCGTTAATCAAAACTTCTTAAACCATCGCTCCTTTAGCTCTGCTAAAGTTCCTAAATTTTAAATTAATTATTGGTTTTGAAACTCACATTCCTAAAGAAAAAATTCCAGCTTTTAAAAGAATTTCGAAAAAATTATCTATTTGAAATTATGCATTTCTGTAACGATTACGTTATTTATCAAATCCCACATAAATAATCAAACTGAAGTAATTAATTTGGACATTATCATAGTCGTTACAGATAGGAAATAAACAATATATATTTATCCTACATTATACCTATATCTACTTATGTATTTATCCATATTATCGATTATATCTACAATTAATTTTATAATATCCTACTTGGCCATTTTTTTCCCCTGAAGTAAACCTTTATTTAACGAAACAAAGACTGAAATATTAAATTTAAATTATGTATACATATACAAATAATTACAGTTTATAATACACAGACAACCATTGAAATCACAACGAGATCTTAGAAATAAGAAGATAGAGAGATGGGTTCTGTGACATTGTACTATTAGAACCTTTACCATGATTAATTAAATACCTAACGTTAATTTTCTATTTATAAAGGGGTTCCCCTTTTGCACTTCTATTATTATTTATTGTCATAAATTTAAGGATTTTCAATATTATAATTTTTTTATTTATTTAACACCAGATCGGTCTGGTATGTCCCTTACATGGTTAATAGTTACCTTTTTTTTAACAATTGATTATGGGGATGAGGAGTGTAGTATGGTATTACTGTAATTACATGTTTTTTTCGAAGATTTATTATTACAATAATTTTTGAATATCAGGACAAGAAAAATATTAAAACAATATAAAATTGAGCTTGTAGAACCAATATTATTAGAAGGATGTTGGAATTTTTCCTCTAAATCCCAACATCTCAGACAGCGGAGGAAATCCTAATCTGTATCGTTGATTGGTCGTGACATTTAATTTCTGGACAGTTTCCAGCAATAGTACAGATTTGTAGAAAATCTTTGCCAGATTCCCACTGTTGACATCAACCGTTATATCCACGGATAGCCAAAAATGATCTTGGGAACTAATACAGCAGAATTGTATACACAATATACAAAAGAAATTATTATATCTTGATAAGTTTAATTATTAGTTTTAGATATAACTCCTAGATGTTCGATTTAATATATCCCACCTTTAACATATTAACCAAATATATAGTAAAAACGAAATATCTGTAAAATACACAAATCTTGAAAAAATGAACTTTATTGTTTAATTTGAAATAAATATTAACACATTGGAGGGGGGCAGATTGGGCAATCCAAGTTAAAATAGTAACAATAAATGTTTTTATATTGTAATGAAGCTTATTATTAAAGAATCTAAGATTTTTGAGTCTGGCGAAATGAGTTTTAAACAAATATAAAACACTTCAAAAGTGGAGCTATGTTGATTCCAAACAAAGTAGTTTTTGAGATATGGATGATATTAATA
>NW_027108234.1:137486-163829 GCF_000696795.3 Halyomorpha halys
AACCGTCTTCAGTATACAGTAATTGTATAAACTAATATAGCCATCTTCAAACCGTCTTCAGTATACAGTAGTTGTATAAACTAATATAGCCATCTTCGAACCGTCTTCACTATACAGTAATTGTATAAACTAATATAGCCATCTTCAAACTGTCTTCAGTATACAGTAATTGTTTAAACTAATATATCCATCTTCAAACCGTCTTCAGTATACAGTAATTGCTACGTGGCTTCGCCCACTGATTTGTATAGTGAAATAATTCGATTGGCCATATCGAATTTTTTTTGTGCCATGGAAAATTATGATCAGTTGCCATTAGAATGATTCGATGATTTTTTTTTTGTTTTAATGGAAATTTCTCTGACTCACGAGGTATCACACAGCTTACTCGACAATATCTTATATTATTTTAATTTTAAATGTAATGTACAAATGTGTAACAGTCAGCGAGCACGTAGTGCCGCTGTAACCCGCCAGGGGCCAGCACTACAAGCGTCTAAGCAGCTGTATAATTGTATATAAGTTTATTATTATAAAAATACGATCTATTGTATAAATGTATATATGTTAATATGTAACATGTAAGAATGTTAATTATAAAATAAAAAGAGATTGAGCAAAAAGATTCTACGGAACTATCTCAAGTAGAGTTAAAAAAGTGAATTCTCAGTGATAACCGATCACATGAGGCCTTCAATTGTCACCGGGATTGATCCATCAGAGCCTTCTCCGGGTCAAGTCTTAGCACTGGTGGCCTACACTCTACTTGAGAAAGAGAAGTTTATTGCTAATCTATTCTCATAAGAGTTAGTTTTTATTATGCTCACCTTAGACGATGGCCTATCTCTTCTACCTTTCTCCAGCAATCTTAGTCGTCGCTTCATCTCGGCAACTAAGATTGTAACCTAATTCCTAGCGGTTACACTGGTCCGTCCGCTTCATCTTGGCAACCAGTGTAATTTCCCGTCTCTCCCCGGCTCTAGTCCGTCCGCTTCATCTCGGTAACTAGAGCTGCACCTAGCCTATTCAGCTTACTGGTCCGTCCGCTTCATCTCGGCAACTAGAGCTGCACCTAGCCTATTCAGCTTACTGGTTCGTCCGCTTCATCTCGGCAACTAGTATGCTAGCTCCTATCATGACAGTTCTAGTCCGTCCGCTTCATCTCGGCAACTAGAACTATTACTCTGCCTCAGACTCTCTCACCTAGACCTCCTCTACCTAAGTCAGTCTCCAGGGCTCATCCCCTGGCACGACCTTCTTTTCTTAACTAATAATGAATACGCCTTGTCGTGGGCCTTCTGTAAAGAGATATCAGGCTGGAGAAATCGCCTAAGACCAGACAACCCCGACAAATGTAAATAATATATCAGGAACAATATTCTTCAAACTAACTCAGTATTTGAAATGCTTTACTGATTGAGAAATAAATTTACATAGTAAAGAAATATAACAAGTGTATCTTTGAAAAAAGAATAATATGTTTTCGATCTATTTTATTGCTGTTAAATGAAAAGTTTTAAAATCTTGATTGAATTTTAAATAAATTAATTAAATGAAAGTACATTTAACAAACGTTAGCCATAAATTACAATAATGTAGTTCTTTAAAAACCTTAAAATCGGATATGAAGAAGAAAATAAACTCTCTGCTATCAGAGATAGCTTATTATAGCCTCAAATCGCTGAATAGAAGGTTAGATCCTGCTATAGATCTCTAGGAATTAATTTCTAAGAACTGCATAAATTGTTTTAAATTAATTTAGATTAATTTTTTCTTTAACTAAACATATATTCGTACAATATATAGTTAAGGAAAGTATTGTAATCGTGAAACTTTAAAATTTACCATAGAGAATGTAGTTCTATTGGTTATTGTTATATCATAAATGTATTATTATATATTTCTAATTTTTATAAGTGATTACCAATATATGTTTTACATTCATAATCTATTAATCGAATCGACTATAGACTATTACAGAATTGTTAAAGCTATTCTTTTCGAATTTGGTCATTGAGACCCCCGGACAGATATGTGAGCCGAAATATTATGTCCCGAAAGGAAGAATATCATTAGTTTAACATTTATGCTTGTTATCGAATCATCTTGTTAGAATGGATCCTGCCTAACTTATGCAATCGGTAGTCTATGTTTTTAAAAGCAATGCCTAATACAAAAATAAAGGAAAATAATTATTTTAGAATAGAATAATCGAAAAAATAGGTTTTGAATAACTTACAATAAACTTTCTCAAAAATACAATTTGAGTATTTCAAGCTTTCCAATTCCCCCAAAACGATGTATTCTATAATAAAAATTTAATATAAATTATAAACATATTTTCTTCCTCCTTTCTGAAAAAGTTTCAAAATTTAGGATTTATGCTGTTTCTAAAATTTCCTCGGTAACAAACTATTTGGGAAAGAATAATTAAATATGATAATATATGTATATTAATTTATAATTGATTTTAAAAGACAAAAAAAAAGTTTTTAATTAATTTTTAAAAATATAAATTTGGAGTTTTCGGTTGTCAAACTTGATGACTGAAGTTTTCAGTATCACAGGCTTTTTTTAATTAATTAATGTTAAGAATATTTAGGAAATTTGTATTTCGTAAGAGAATAATATTTATAGTAAATGATTGAAAAGATGGTTTGAATGTAAATCATTGTAATTAACAAACTTTTTAACAATTAAGTTATAATTTTGTCATGTACTACTACGTTTTACTATCAAACGCCTCGTTGAATATAAATGTGGTTTGATTCTGACCTGTACAGACATCTGAAAAAAAAAAGATACCTCGACTTTTGAAGTAATGTAGAAACATCAAGCAAACGTAATCAACTCTTTCCTTTGATGGCTTTCAATGATATTCATAAAAACAGATCTTCCAGTAGTCAAGTTATCGATAAAAAATAAAACTTTAAGAGGAATCAATTCTTAAAATAAAATTTTAGTTTAAAAATATTTATAACTAGATAATTTTTTCGAAAATTAGCGGATGTAGAAAACCTCTTAATCCCTGCTTAGTTTTTGTTTTCTTTGAATAAATCATTCCTCAGGTTAATTTTTATTTCATCAGTATCGAAGATAGCGGAGCTTCATATTAAAAAAAAATTATGAATTCAAATTAAAAATAACTAAAACTCATATTTTACGTTTTAGACAACAAGAAACAAATTTGGTCTGTAGTCAAATTAGTGTTCACGCATAATCGATCGAATCGTTAATTCAATTTTGATGAAATTTTAAGGGATGTCTGTTTTGGCACCTTGTTGGTCTCATATAGATTTTAAGAAATTTTGTAACTACTATCCTTAAATAATTCGTAAGCGTATTTCCTCGGCACATTTGTATATCGAAAATGACCTGCTTAATTTGGTTCAAATCTAAAAGAAAGTTGATGGTTAGTGTTAAATTGGTCTGTTATCGATTTAATTCTGTTGGCTACTTTTACTTAAGTAAAAGTCGTCTGATTCGTCCCTCATTCGAAGATTAGTTGGGTATTAATATTGACATTTTAGCGAATTATTTCCTCTATTTTCATTAACGCATGTGCAAACGATTATTTTTGACACACCTATATCTCGAAAATGGCTCGTCCAATTTAGTTCTAAGTTGAAAGAAGTCGGAAATTAGTGTATATATGCTCTAGTATAAATTTAATCAAATTTCATCAACTAATTTTTCTTATTTATGAGAATAATCAATTTCCTGGATACAGGTTTGTTTCAATAACGGCTCATCCTGTAAATTTAATGCTCCAATAACTTATTATCAGTCTGGAAATATAGGTAACTATGTATCTAATCGAAATACTTAGCAGACATTTTTATAAAACTTGAATGCCCTTTTTATATGAAATATAACGAATTCAACCTCATCCTCTTTTATGTTAAATTCATATAATTTCTCCCTTAATGTGGATTAAAGCTGTTTACTAGTTGTGCAAGCATTTTTTGTAGGATAGCGTGTAGTAATTAAAATAATTACTCGAAATATTTAGCATAAAATAAGAAATCTGAGAGCTGGGATATTTATCATTGAAATTCATAACTTTAGAGCAATGAATTTGTTTAGTTTCTACAATTATCATACAGATCCGCTCTCATACAATTGATTGTATATATTGATAGTTCAGAGTGTATTTGCATATAAAAAACATAAATATCAATCATTTTGGACTTATTAACTTCTTAAAATCAACGATTCAATTATCTTCCCTATATTGTCTTTTTCATTTTGTTTGTAAAGATTTGTGATTTTCATGAAGCATAATACCAATTGAAATATATTGCATGCATCCACTTATATTTAAGCCATTGCAGATTTTATCTAAAGATATCTGCTTTGTGACAAGGAATAAGCAATTCCTTACGGACGTGTTAACATTATAAAATGCTAAAAGAAAGTCGGAAGTAAATAAAAGTGGAATCAAATATATGTATGTAAGTTCGAGCTGGAAATCAGGAGCTAAAACAGATCTATGCGATTCTCCTTCGAACAAAGTTAAGTCCTTCACATATCCCAGCGCGGAACACAAATTAAATATTAGCAGAAATACAAAAACAGATTAGGACGAGTAAATTTAAAGTTTTTTATGTCATAACTATTAGTAAAAATGAGAGTGTATTATATGTTATATATTATATTATATGTTAGTAAGACCAATAGTGCCACATACGGCAGAAACACGGACTCTTTGTATCCCTGCAATAAATTCTTTACAAATTTTCGAGAGGTAAAATCTCCTGAAAATATACGGATCTGTGGTAGAGAGAGTGTAAATATAGAATCTGGAAGAACCCCGAATTATATGAACTTTACGGATTCGGTGACATAGTTCTTTTCAAACGAGGTAGAAGAATTGAATAACTGGGCCACGTAACTTGAATGGAGGATTACGGAATGCCAACAAAGATTCTTTGTGGAACATTCTATGGTGCCAGAATAAGAAGAAGACATAAGAGACGTTGGATCCATGTTGTTGTGAAGGACATGGCAGGACTTATTACGACGGTTTGGAGGACGAAAGTGCTGTCCAGAGAGGACTGGTGCAATGTTGTCAGGAAAGATAAGGCCCACCCCAAGCTATAGTGCTACGCAGTAGTTGTTGTAGTTATACTTAATGATGATTTCTAAAAATAAGATCCTTAAATTTAAGCCTAAAATTAAACCATTTTTCTGATTTTGCTGTTTTCCTCGGTCATGGTATTCTAATGGTATATTATTTATGTATAAAGCAACAACCTCCAGTTTGTATTAAAGTAGTTTGGTCGATAGAAGTTCCTCTTAATGTATTAACAAAAATCTATTTAAAGATACAGCATGACACATTTATTCTGATTAATAAAACACTGATTAAAATGCAAAAGTGATTGCCTTGCTTTCTCATTTCCGTACTATTATCTTTTCCTGGGGAATTTCATGTTACTGGGCGATATGGCTGTTTCATCAAATTAATTCGACTTTTTCATTTCAGTGGATTGTTTTCCTTATTCACAAATATGGAAATCTTGAACTTAACGATGAATAAGCACATTTAATTCGTAATAGATTTTACCCTGACATATCAGTAATTTTGTCCAATTCTTTCTTCACTTTATTTTTATTTATTTCATTCTGTACAATTATTTACCATATGTCATTCTCTTTAAATTTTATTTCTGTATTCATTGGTTATCTTGTTCTTTGTTATTAGCCCTGATGAAGGCTACAAATTCTGGCCAAAACGTTCCCACTAATAACTAAATAAGTTATTTGTGTTATATTCTGACCCCGTTCCCCAAACATCTTCTCCTCATTTGTTTTATATATATATATTTTTATATCCAGTCAATTGTTTAAGGGTCAGACTCAGTTTTAAAAAACTTTAATCGATACTGAGGATATTTTTAAGTTAATGCCACAGAAAATGTTTGAGCGAATTTTTGTTTGGTTGGTATTTTAATTATTTGAATTAATTCGCTAAAGGAATATAATTAAAATAAGTCATCATTGGATAGTACAGACTGATTTTTCTCCATACTGTAATTTTGTAAATTTCTAGTTTAGTGCTTAAAATTTGATAATCATAAATTTAAATAATAAATAATTAAATTTTTTGTATTGCATACTAAGTCTTAAACCCAGCTGGATTCGAACTCTGGTCCTTGGAGTTGGTAGCATATTGCTTTGCCAATGTGTCACCGCGCTCCCATATTTAAAAATTTTAAAAAATAAATTTAAAACTTTTGTCTTGACGGTTTGCAATTTCTCAGCGATATGAGCTGGGTTTGAAATCTCCGTCACTTCAAGTTCTGAAACCACTATGGTTGAAGTGGTCAATCACTCTAGTGATTGTTCACAAAATAATATTATTATAAAATGGTCGAGAATTGTTGGCTTTTACTTGAAATTGGTTAGTACTCCCCGATTTGTGGAAATAAGTCCTGCGACTCAAGGGCAATAATTTGCTAAAGAGTAAATCGTTGACAGTTGTAATACTTCACGATTAGCACCTTAGCTGTCAAATACAGTACCACTTCATCTAATGCTTTTCAATCTGCTATTGAAATCGTTTCTAGGAACGTAGCACAATATGCCGATTTGAATCGATTTATGACTGGAATCGATGTGAACCATTTTCACCTCGGCCTTTATTAAATTTATTAATTCAAGAACATATTTCAAAAAAATAATCGTAAATGTGTCGATGCTTTATTTTTTCCATAAATTTGTGTTTTAGGAGGTTATGTTATTGAATCATAAGCCTTTCGTGACTAACCAAATCATTTTTCGTAAGCGATCCGATCTAAATAAAGGAGTCAATACAATGTACGAAAATAAGAGATTGGCTTCTCGAAACAAAGATATAGGTTAATTTCGAAAGATATAAATTAAATTTCCATGAGCATGATTATAAAGACATCTGTAGCTTTAAATCTACTTCGTTGTGGTGGAAACTTATTTGGTATGCTTTGCCAAATTTTTAGTGGAAAATCAGTGGAATAAATATTTAGAAAAAGATACGTTTGATCAAAGCATTATAAAATGAATTTTCGTGGGCAACATGGGTTGGTTAAAATACATTAGGCGCACATATTAAGTTCTATTTTAACGGCGTAAAAGTTCAAAATTCAAATTATATGAATATATTGCTTACCTACCTCCTCTATTGCCTTTTCTGACCCCCTTTTAAGAGGGAAGGGGAGGGAGAGTTATTCCATAAGTTACTATCCTATTCTAACCATAGTAGGAAGGTCTAGTTTTCATTTCGTGGGACCGCGATTGAATAAAAGCCAACCGGCCCAGGCCGGAATTAAACCAGTGGCGTTAAGAAGTTGCAAAGGTGACACCTTAACTCTCTCACCTACAACGGCCTCATTCAATAACGAAACAACTTTTTTCAAAAAAACATTTTTGATAAGTTGTGTTTTATGACCTATATTGTTAATTTTCATTCCACAAAATAAACAACAGCTTTCCTCTGTTTCACTATTAGTGATAGATAGAGACTTGGATTTTTGTTGCTAAAATAAAAATATAAATATAGGTTATAAAACACAACAAATAAAAATGTTTGTTGTATCCTTACTCTATATGTGATTTTAATTATAAAAAAAGGAAAATATATTTAAATTATGTACTGTTGAGTTGAGGCCAACTTTATTTAAATGTAGCTATTCCAAATAAATAATAATAATAATCATAAAATATACTTTCATCTCATTTAGGTTTCGATTTCACTACAGTCAGAAGTTTCCTAGGTCTATGTTGCTTAATTTGCCTTCAGGACGGTATGCGAATATTTCCTGTTGGACGATAGGCGCTCAGCCAACTCTTCATCCTTGCTTATACAATCTCAATACCTTCCTGAAAAAATATATAAAAAATCGATTATTTCTGCGACAGATATATACGCCCATTTTGTGATAGATCGACAAAATAAATTTTATTTTATTTATTAATTTTTTTTTTAAAAACGAAATTATTTGGAAGATCATTAGTTAAACTTATATTACTGTAGGATTATTAGTTAATCTTATTATATTATTACCATACGTGATTAATGAAGATGGTCTATGAGGTTAATTATGCACCTCAATTAATAGTTTTTCTTAACTGAAAAAAAATGTTTCGATCAGTGTGGAAAAACATCAAGAGTGATTTGTTCAAATTTTAAGTTGAACTAACCAATCTTAATCCTAGAGCAATCTTATAAATTTTTGACTGATTTATTTTATGGTTTATAACTGAGGATAAGGAAATATGGATGTTGGAAAATATTCAATAAATCAAAATATCTATATTTAATAAAACAATTTTATAAAATGCTATATCATAAAACATAAAATAACAAAAAAAAAATTGTTAGTTTTTATCTGATGTTTGCGATTGATCGAGTAAAAACAAATGAGCAGTAATATATATATTAAAATTTGACTAAAAAACTTTTTCTTTTTTTAAAAACAATTAAATAGAAAATACAAACAAATGAAAAAACACCTAAGATATAATGTTTTATTATTGTTTTCCTTATCTTAGTAAGATATTTATTTTTTTAACGAAAGTGTATTGCATATTTATTATCATAAAAATAATAATTAATTATTAAAAAATACATTGATAATAAATATAAGAAGATGGTCAAGGTTTCGGTCAAAAAAAGAACAAATAGTTTTAAACTATTTGTTTAAGTTTTGTAACTAGTTTTAAACTATTTGTTTTGTTTATAGTTTAAAACTATTTGTTCTTTTTTTGGCCGCAACCCTGACCATCTTCTTATATTTAAATCTTTACGGTCAACTATATATACATATATACATTGATAATATGTATTATATATACAAATTATAATTTTGATATGTATCATTAATTACTATTAATTCTATTTTGATTTTCCTTCTAATTTTATGTCGAGAAATTAATTAATGTCTAATAAGAAATGTTAATATTTTGACAGGTTTTAAGTATTAATTATCGTTCAGCTTTTTTTATTTTTTAACCAATCTGATGAAAACATTTTGCTAGTTGAATTTAACTTTTTTGTGATATAAGTTTATTAATTTCTTTTTCAGATGATATAAATTGTTGCTAATAATACTACTTTAAACTTATTAATACTCATCCGTCAATTCAATGTAAACGCTCTATTCCTTTTATTCATTTTAAAGATTAAAAATATCGAAATATGGATATTTTTTATTGATAAGGAAATACTATTTCGATAAATTTGAAAAATATTGATATGATATAAATCGATATTTACATCCCTAATAGAAAACCTCATTGCAGTGGATTTATTTAATACACGTGTTTTCACTTTAGAAAAAAGTACTAACTACTCAACAAGAAGTTGAAGAATCCCTTTAAGTTTTACCAATCTCTTATTGTAATAATTGTTTTATTGGTGAGTCCCTTAAGACTTTATAGTGTGCTTTAAATATGATTGGACGTTAAGTTAAGTCGATCGTTTGTTCTTAGAAGACAAAAACAGTGTGGATTCTGCTGTTATAGTATCGATATTTTCGAAGTGATTCGGGGTAATGGTTATGATATCTATGCAAAAGTATTTAAAATTTATAAACCCATCTAATAAGCAATTAATTATAATTTCAATTTAAATGATTTGTTTTAGTACTCGTTTTGTAAAAAAACAAGTAATTCCTACCTAATAAACCATTCCCAAGCCAAATGCATCTGTTTCTATGACCGATGCTAAACACGTTCCTTCAGCCGAAGGTTTATTGATATTACTGCTGGTAGCAAACAAGCCATTTTTTACTCTGTTCTAAGTCTGCCGATTCCAGATCTTGTGGATTAATCTGTAATAACAACAACAAAAAAAATGTTAAAATTTCCATAATTTTAGTTACTGTTAATCCTTAATTTATTATCTTGAATATTTATTTATTTGTGTTATAATCAATCTATATTATAAACAAAAGTTGTGCATCACCTCCCCCCCTCTCCAATACCTCAATACCTTTTAACTTACATTTAATAATCGTGAATTGTGCAGTCTTTGAAAAAAAATCTTTATATCGAGCTATATTCAACAAAATCTAGTTAGGAAATTATACTTCCTACTCCTTTATGTAAATACTATGTTCCAAACTTCATATGTAATTAACGTGATTGGCTTGATAATTATTTAGCTGTTATTTTCAAAGACTATAATAATTACATTCTTATTACAAATAATATTTTTTTTTTATATTTATATTTTATTGTTAATCAATACTACTTTTATTTTCACAATGAAATGTTTTATCATCATAGCTCTCACAGTTTCAAATTCTTCTCGGTTTCTTAACACTATTTCCCTTATCATTTTCTGTGATAGAGTAGTGATCAGCCCATATACGATTCACATTCAAACACTCAAAAGGAAGCTTCTCTAAAAATATAAATTTTAAATTAGTAAAAAAAAAAATTGAATAGACTGTTAATTAAATTATATTATTTCAAAATTTTTTGAGACAAGGTAATTATTTATTAAATAAAACCAAAAATTGTATCCAATTCTGTCTCAACACTTTATTTCTCACTAGTCCAACGTTTCGGCCATTCCAGCCATCTTCAAGGACATCTTCAATACAAAACTCCTCCTCACATTAATTCACAATTTCTATTGCAGGCAATTCTGCCCAGGTCATTTTCTTCATTCTAATTTCAAACCTATTTATCTAAAATTTAAAACCATTAACATTTATTTTTCTCTATAAAATTATCAACAATATAAAATACACCACCATATAACAAAGAAATAGTTTGATAATTTTATAGAGAAAAATAAATGTTAATGGTTTTAAATTTTAGATAAATAGGTTTGAAATTAGAATGAAGAAAATGACCTGGGCAGAATAGCTTGCAATAGAAATTGTGAATTAATGTGAGGAGGAGTTTTGTATTGAAGATGTCCTTGAAGATGGCTGGAATGGCCAAAACGTTGGACTAGTGAGAAATAAAGTGTTGAGACAGAATTGGATACAATTTTTGGTTTTATTTAATAGACTGTTAATGTTATTTTTAATTAATTCCTTAAAAGAGAATATTTAAAAGAAGTAAAGCAATTTTAACCAAAGAGATGTTTTTTATTCTTCTAGATGCTTGAAATTTTTCTATGAATCTATTCCCTTGTGATGAAAGCTAAATGTGTTGTGGAAAAACATTGTGAAGCATAACAATAAGCTGGTAATGTTCACTATCATATAAAAAAAAAAAATGAATGAATCTAACATAATCTATAGTTTTCTGCGACCAAAGAAACATTTTTCTTGAAAAAATCAGATAGAAGAGTCCCCTTAAAAGTAAATTAGAACCAAAAGAGGTTGTTGGCTTCAGCGAAATGGGGTCATAAAAAAAAAAAACGATGAACCAGAAGGTAATATTCTTACTTCAGGTGTCTCTTTTATTGAAGTATCAAACAACCACCCGAATTTCAGAACTCACTCAAAGTTCTATAACTTTGAAAAAATTAAAAACCCTATAAATTTGTGAAGTGTTGTAATTATTAGAATTTATTTTTCTGAAAAATAATATCCTAATAAATATCTTAACGAAACATTTTTTATTTATTAGTTTTTACAACCTCCAAGACAATATGATCCTTCACATCAAAATAACATTATAACATATAAGAATTCATTGTTTATTTTTGATAGTTAAGAAAATATAAGAATTCATTTGTTGTGAATAATGATATCTTATTATATATTTTTTGTTGATTGGAAGACATTTATTGCTTTTTTTTTATTTATTTATTTATTTTATACCAGATCGGTAGACCTTACATGGTTGATATACCAGTTAAATTTTTTTTTAACAGTTAATTACGAAGCGAGGAGGATATTATCGAACAAATGACACTCCTAACTATATACAACGTTACAATTAAAAAAAAAAGATTAAGTAAATAGATAAAAATAATAAGAACAACTTGATTTGAGGACAAAGAGGAAAAAAAATAGAATTAATTTGAATAATAGAATTGATGAAAGAATGTCCTGTAGTTGCCTGGGCTTCAGTCCTCGGGTTGAGGTTGGGTTTCCCAAGTTGTTGATCACTGCTTCTTTAACTTTCGGTAAATGGGAGTGGAACTTCATGAACCGTTTCTTGATGTAATCCTCTATTGACTTCATTTGTAATTCCTGATGCAATTGGCTAATTTATTGCTTGTGGTCTAAAGGGATTCACATATCCTCTTTGCATTGCTATGAACCATGGTTTCCTTGGTGCAGCGGTAGGGTACCTATACCTTCATAACCAACCCCCTTGGCACTCATTTGGCAAAGGTCTAGATCAATTCTTCAACTGAAATTATACTATGTAGTAATAATAATTTAATTACTTCATACTATTTGGACGATAAACTTTGATAGGGTGAAGATATCTTTTTGATTTACTAAAAGAACGTGAAGCACAATATGCTTCAGGCAAAGTTGAGATATTTCGCTGCTGGGGTTTGTTATCTCGGGCTAGAATGAATAACACGGTCTAGTCCGGAGGACCGGGTATGGCGGAGCGCCTGATAAAAGATATCGGTTTTCTACGTAAATTATTATTTTATTTTTTTACAAAAGAAAATATTTAAAATTATCCAATGAGGAAAAAAGATTGAAAATTTATTTTTTTCACGGCTATCACTTCACAGTAATTTATCAAATGAAGTAAATGAATGATGACATCTTTATTCCCATTATTGTTTTATTAAACTTCATTGTTATGATGTTTTTTGACTTATTTTGTTTTTCGAGTAGATAAAGCAGTATATTTGATCCTCTTTCAAATCTGTATTGTATACATGAATAAACAATCTTTCAATTATAAATTTATCTTCTGTTCTCCTCGTAGTTCTTTGCTCACGTTTGTAATCCTGATTGAAGACTTATTTGAGTTTTAACATCTTTAAGACCTGTGTTATATTCCGATGTAACGAAAATGTAAGTTTGGACTGGGATTCACTGACATTTAAACAGTGTTGGTTTACTGTCTACGGCATTTCAAGGGAAATGAATGGAGGCGAATCATTGAGAAGCCCTTGGTGTGTTGACGTCAGTAACCATCAGTTCTCTCACTAAAAATAACATTGAGATTCCAGTAAAGTTGCAACAGTCTTTTAATGAACCCACACCTAATCGTTACCTTTTTTTTTTTTTTTTGATGACTTCTGCCTTGAGTGAACCGATACAAAAAACAGCAATAAAAAACTCACCTACAGTACAATACATTCTGAACTCCACGATAAATAGACATTCAATTTAAACCGTAATTAAGAGACACTACAAAAAGGGTGTATGATGATTATAAATACTAATTACTAGCATAAATTACAAAAAACCTCTACCGTTACAACCCATAAGGAGTCGGGGTTCAGTACTCGGTAAGAAAATAGTGTTTCATAACAATGGTTGCGTAAGGAGGTGATTAGTTTATGATCACGCTCGATTACCAGGTTCGCCCCCGATTATGGATCTGTACTTTATAGACGCTGTGTGTGCACATTAATTAAGAAACTTTAAAATATATAATATTTTAAATTAATGATATGTCCAATATTTTCTTGATGTTGGTATCAATTTTTTTATAATAGCAAGTAGCAGTCTAAAAAAGTTCTTGGAAACGGTTCCCACGACTATTGCGGTCATTAATGAAAATCTATTGTGCGCTTATCACACGTCTCTTGTTATCCCACTTCAGAAACTTAATTTTTGCTGAATTAGAGCTTAACGGTAATTTATTATTTTTTCACATTGGTAAGATTTTCCATGAGTAAGCGAAAGTAAAAATTATTTACCGCCCTCCGTGGAAGCCTTTCTTTTAACACATTTAATTATAGCGAGTATTAGTCGATGATGTACGAGGATGGGATTACAACCCTTAAACGAGAGATTATAACATCAAGAGTAATTAGAAGGGAACTCTTTTCCTTCTGCCCCACCCCCGAAATTCCACAATTAAGCCCGGGCTTATCGTACCTTAAAATCATTTATTAATAGCTGTAAGATCTTTTTTTTTTCATTTCATCCTGTAGCTCTCCCTTAAGCATAAATATAAAGCTACTGCTTGATATCTTTTCTTTTGATGTGAAATAATAGGTGTCAACAAATAATTCCTTTGATCAACTTCAACATTGATTTACACTTAGAAGGAAATTACTGACGAGTTAGAATGAATAAATCAGAACCGAATATATAAAATAACACGCTAAGAAATATTCAAAGCTACTTTTTCTCCCATATAAAAGCCTAAAATCTGAAAGATGTTGATATGAGTCGAAAAAGTGGAAATTCAGCTTTCCAGGTTATGTAGTTACGCTAGAGTTAGGCAACATTTTGAGGAGTTATCAAATTATTTCGTGAACGCAGCACACCGACAGAAAAAAAAACAGTTTTTGTTCACACAGGAACAAAACAAATCCACATTTACCTTATCCATTTCACACCTGTTCAGTTCTGGTGGTCGAACGTGATTCTGACCAAATCACCTCCTTGCACAACCGTTTGTCTAGTAACAATACTTCTTGACAAAGTACTGAACCCCCGACCCTTCATGGGTTGTAGTGGTACAGATTCAAATTTTAAATTTAACTGTAAGAATAAAATGTGATAAACAATTGTAAGTAATTTTTATAGTTATTAATCTTAAATCATACTCTGTACTTAATAGTTTTTCAAATAATTAGTTTAAGAAATTCTCTGTTCTCCAAAACTGTTTTTTTTTTCATTGTAGGGTATGACTATGCCAACAATAATCTTCATCGCAATATAGTTGTCTCACTTACTGATCCACAAGATCCACGGAAAGAAACATATATTTACTTTATATATAATCGTTTCAATTTCTTGAGGCTGGTATTTAAGGGTCTGTTTATGTGCAAATTGATGGTGAAAGTTAATATAAGATTAGGAGTATTAAAAAATTAATGAAGTTGTGACAAAAGAGGGTGATTTGACTTGGAATTAATGACTTGGGCAGAATAGCCTGCGAAAATTTTTTTAATTTGGATGTAAAGTGTAAATTTATATTTAAGATTGTCCTTTAGGATGGCCGAATTGGCCGAAACGTTGGACTGTTGATATAATAAAGAGTATTGAGACTTAACAAGGATACCATTTGATTTATTTATAAAATATATATTTACTTCATGGTGTGTTTTCTCAAGATAAAATTGGTCTTTTTCCCTTCATCCGATAAAATCTTTTTGTATTGTACTTTGTGGATGAGTGAGCTTTTAGTTTGGTCATTCACTTTCGCTGATGAAGATTCCTGGACAAGGCCATCTATTTACGGTTTCTCCCCTCATCAAACCCAACGGGGTGTAGTGCGTTGCGGTAAAACAAGCAGTAAAAATTTTCCGTTTTTAAATTAATTGGAATTTGGTTTATTATTCCTCTATAAAAAAAAGATTCTTCAAAAATAATAAACAAGTATTAAGTCTTAATGTTAGGAATTTGACCCCCATTTTCAAATTCTAGAAATTCAACATTCTGTAATAGATTGATTATAATTGTTTTATTTGTACGGGTAATTGTCTGGTTTGTTTTCTTTATATATTATAAATGTTCTTTGCTATGTATTTTTTAAAATTTAGAATCAAATATTTTATATTACTATTTTTAATATTAATATTATGTTATTGAATGCTATAGATATACCTGTAATTATTCTTAGAAGGGATACATGTGACAGTTTTATAAATAAAATATTTTTTGTGTCTGAACCAACTTTACGATTCTGTCTCAATTTTCAAAATTTTGAAATTATAAAAAAATATTAGTTTAATAATTACACAATTCTATCTAAATTAAAGCGTAAATTTGGTTCAGGGATGGGTAAGTACAAATAAAACTCCTTGCTAGCAAAATTGTCCCATCTACCCCTTGGTTTCTTACTTCGTCATGATTTATGTGTTAATAATGCAATAATTATCTGGATTCATTCCTGGAATATTAAAAAATGGGGAAAAGTTGTACTACATACATGTTAGTGCTAGTCCAACCTCCACTGAACAAAAGGCATTCCGTTGATCAGGGCCCAGGAAATTAAGGGTTTATTTATCGCTTGTGTGACTGAAGTGAGGGTATGGACTCAGCTGATCTATCTATAGTGATTATTATATTGATAATTTCAACAATCACTAATTAGCCTGTGTTAGACAGCATTGTAACTTTTCACAGTGCACCTACATATCTTCTCATGTCTAACATAAATTTTATACTAATTTAAATTTTTGTCTTTGTTGAAACTATAAAATTAATTCAAATAAGTATTCAGTGTTCCCTTTTTAAACCATATTAAATAATTGAAATAAAACAGATAAAAAAAAGAAAACTCTTCATCGCTACAAAATCAATTTACCACGATTTTTTTTATGCCAATGTCGGTTTTGACCTATCATGCTTGGTTAAATCCTGGTAAATTAAACATTATTTACAGCTGATGTAAGTGGCAGCAACGTTTAATTTATTTCAAATTAATAATAATGAAGATAATTAATTTACTAGATTGTTTAAATTAAATGTCATTCAATGTCCTTCTGTGGAATAATCTTATTAAAAATTAAGAGTGTAAATAAAGGATTGTTTACGCCACCTTTCTTACATAACAGCTTTAGAATAATAACAAAGTATAATTTTCGCTAAGCTTCGATTTTAGCGTATTTTTTTCTCAGGTCAGATTTATTAGTGCCATAATATTTCAGTTTAATTCTTAGGAACATTACAACTTGTGTTAATTAACCATAAGGTGAGATGATTTATATAACCACGCTTTGATACTAATATAAAAAAATGGTTTTAACCTTTATTTCTTGAAATTTACTTCTGTATTTGAATTAACAATACAATAAGTAAATGTGATTTATATATTTTAAAGATTTTACGTGCATGGAAGATCTTTGAAGAAACTACCTATTGGAAGTATTCCAGTTATACATCAGAAGGTCTTCAGAACATCTTCTTTTCAGGCACGAAAGATTATTAAGAATTCTTACAATTTAACTTTTTCATAATTTAGGGAATGTTCTTGCTTTAAATAGATGTGAAATGAGATAGAATAAAAGAAAAATATCTATTTATGAATCTAGAACATCCGATTAGCTATTTTTGTTTCGGTACTTTAATGCAATTCAGATGTTTTGTCCAGGGACAACCTGTGCTCTTGTTGGAATACTGGGTTGGAAATACTCACATGGATTACAATTAGCACAGAGACCTCGAATGCGATAGAGAAGGCTGATCTATCGCCATCCCTCACGCAACAAATACTCGGAGAGTTGTAAGGGCCCAAGGGTATCACTGATATCTAACGGCGTAGTAGTTGAATTAGTTGCATCCAGAAAATACATCCTTCTCATTCATGAATTGAGACGATATTACAGCCTATATGTCTATTTTTTTTTTTTTTTTTTGTATTTTACGATTACGACATTATTTTGACGAAAATTTTAAAATTAAATGGAGAAACAAAATAAAAATCGAAGTAACTGGAAAAATAAAAGGGACTAAACCAGCATTATTCTGAATTTTTGAGCAAAATAAATATGTAATTATTATATAAAAAACGTTTGTAAATACATAAATGTTCAAATCCTTAAATTGTACAGATGTATACATAAAATATATATACACTTATAAAAGCATGTATAGATGAATAAATATATGAAAAAAATAAAATAGAAAGGGGGGTATATGTATGTTAAAAAAATACACATATAATAAGAATCTATTAATTATGGAGATTAAAAAAAATGTTAGTTATAAGAAAATACTAAAATATCAAATTCAAATTTGATATTTTAGTATTTTAGAGATAAATGTTAGTTATAAGAAAATACTAAAATATCAAATTCAAATTTGATATTTTAGTATTTTAGAGATAAATGTTAGTTATAAGAAAAATAGTTAAAATTTGAATGTTAATTAAATTATATTGAAAGTATAAATTAATGATAAAAAGCAATTTTTATATGATAAGGTGATAACTGAGTCCTAACCTGTTGAAGGTAGATTCTGTTTTCAAGCGATAATTATAGGTGAAAGAGGAGAAATTTGTTTGTAAAAAAGGATTTTTAAATCTAGGATATATATATATATATAAAGTTATGTAAGTAAGAAAACTATTTAAAAATAAAAATTTTATGAAGTTATGATATTATTTTAATAATTAATTTATTTTAATGATGTGACATGAGCAATTAGCTTGAAAATTGAGATTTAAAATACAATGACATCAATATTGAAGGTATGGGCAAAGAAATCAGTATGCAGTTAAGGAAATAATGTAATTGTTATAAAAACAAACATTTTTTACTACAAAATTTAAGATCATAAAGTTGGAATCATTTTAATTATAAATTTATTAATCGTTTGTCTCTAATAAAATCACTTGGGCACATAAACATTGACTGAGTTAGAACAATATTGAGCTGAAAAAGAGAGTGGGACTAGCATATTAGAAAATCCCAGGTAGTCCATATTGCTAGAAAACTAGCCTCATCCTCCAAGGTCCATATTTTCCATAAAATAACAATTTAGTTTCGTGCATAATGTGAACGTTTCAGGAAACTATTATACATTGCTCCTAGAATGGAATCAAGTCAACATCTTCAAAGATTTAGACGTAGGAAATATTTTACTGCGTGTTTTGCAAAATGTCTTAAGTCCACATTACGCTTCTAGTATTTGTTAAATTGTCACTTGTATTTCTTAGCTTCTCACCCATTCATATTTAAATTTTATTAATAGAATGCAAATAACTGCATAAGAATAATTAGTCTAGAAAAATATGTTAATTAAATATCTCTTCCCTATTTGATATCCATCAGTGAATAATAACAACCCCTTCGATATAATGTCATATAAAAAGGCTCAACAATACATGTTTGTTTTACCGAGTTTGTTGACCTCTAACCGAGTTAATCTTTACTTTGCATGCGTCATGGCATTTTAATCGGGAGGCAAGCTGCATATACAAAACATGCAATATGAAATTGGCTGCAACGCTGCAGTTTATATCCACTAACATCAAAAAGATTGAGACGAAATTCGCTTTACAGTAAATACCAAATATTTATGTTTGGTCTCTATTAACTGTGATGCTGGTGCGATAAAATTATTCTGTTTATTCAAACATGTCGATTTCTTAAAACATGAATGTTTAAAGAAACCAATTATTGGGCTTAAAAAGTTCTCATAAGTTTGATTATAAAGTTATTATGTTTAACTTTATGTTGCAATTATAGTATTTTCTTTTTTATACTAAACGTTTATGATTTGTTTTAAAATTTCATTTTGATTACGATAGCCACTAAATTACTACCGCATTTGCGCTATTTAATTCTTTAAATTGTACTAAATGAAATAGTTATGCTATTAATAAAACTTACATGTCGATTTATTGGAGATAAATCTAAAAATAAACAGTAGCCACTTTAAAAAATCTGCTATATGAGTTTTGCGAACAGGCAGGAAGTGGTAAATTATTTACCATCGTCTTATTCAAATAGTTTTTTTTTTAATATTTATTTATTGCTATTTACAACTGTACATTATAATACATTTAGTAAATCTGATCTAAGTTAAATTGGAGTGTTACAGGCGTGTAGAGAAACTAGCACTCTAATGACATTTTACATTAGCTAGTCTCGTGTCCATCTTCTTTTCAGGCGCCTCGGAGGATTGTCATGAATGGAAGAGGATGCAAGGTTAGAAACTAGGGGGTTTGAGTGGTTAGGGAGTTTATAATGGAAGGAGTGATGTCTGGTTCGGGCTAGATCGGTTACATAGGGAACATTAAGGTCTTTATGTATTATTTGTGACAAAGTAAGAAACATTGAGGATTTTACGAAGGATTTTGGATTGTAAGGATTGAATACGAAAGGAATTCGAAGGATTAGGGGAGCTCCAAAGCTCAACTCCATATGTCCAGATTGGCCTTATTTCAGTCATGTAGATCAGTCTCTTGTAATGAATTGGAAGTTTAGACCGTTTGTCTAGTAAGTGATGTAATAGTCGAAATCGACGTGCAGTTTCCTGTATGTTCAGTCTTGTGTGAGGATTCCAGGTTAATCGTTTGTCCAAATGTAGTCCAAAGTAGCGGATCTGTTCGACAGGGGTAAGAATAACATCATTAAATGAAACTGTAGGGCAGTCAGTATTCAAATAGTTTAAAATCAGAAAAATAATAGGTTACAATTACTTCTAGGCTCAGTCGTAATTTCGCATGTCTATAAGAGTTAGGACTTCCCATGACGATATCAGATTCAAAAACTGTTTCAGATCGAACACAAAAAGCTTTGAATCCAGAGCTTTAACACAGTCTGACTCAGCCTAAAAAGTTTTAATTTAAAATTGAAATTCTTTACTTGTGTAAAAATAATTTTCTTCCACCGATTAGAATCAGGATAATCTGTGGAGTCAGCTGCTAAAATCTTGATAGGTTTAATCCACTCCAATTTAACTCGCTTCTTTAATTTTTCCATTAATCTTCCTTTTCAAACATCTACTCAATTATGAGATAATCCCTCCTTTCATTTTGTGAAATAAATTAATTCAAAATACTACTTGGATTAGTTTTCGAAAAATATAAAATATTTAAAATTTATATAAATTATCCATTTTTGTTTTTGTTTGATTAACTACATAAGTTTTAGGTTGCGTGAAAAAACTGTCAAAACCTTGTAAAATCCTATTAGCTTACCAACCAGAAGTATTTCTGTTGAGGTAGCAGATGTAAATTGATAAAATGAAAGCTGGACAGATAAAAAAGACATTTTTAACTTTGGAGTGGCGGCATGTCGTGTTCTCCGTTATCTTATCACTGCTTGTTAACAGTCAATCAATCACTCAACCAGTTGCTAACATAAGTGGAGTGACGTGTTGTCTGTGCAATATCCGAAAATTGAGGAAATTGTAAGCGTTAATTTTGGAAGTTTCTGGGAAAAAAAATGTCGTCATAATTATACTAGAGATTATTTTAATTATTGCAAAGTAAATATTTTACTTTTAAATATAAATAAATAAATAATTAAAAATAAAAGCTCCCTCCCAGGAAAACCAGATCGTATTTTTTCTAGTATTTTTTCTACCCTTTCTAAAAAGGTTATTAATTCTTTGTTGGTGTTTCTTTTCTAGAGGTATACAATTTTCTTCCTTTATTTTCTTCTTTCATAATCTACGTTAAAAATTTTTTCCCCGGAAACGGAAAAGAAATCATTATCTGCTGAAATTGGACAAATGCAGAGAAAAACCAAGAAGGACGTAAACGACAAATAAGATGAGAGAAGTTTATTTTTATAATAATTTAAAGAACAAAATCTAAAACTAATTAAATATATTTATATGTTAACTCTATGGCTTCTAATGCTCTATTTATGTTTCTCCGATATATTGTTAACCTTTAATGGTGGTTGTAGAAATGGAAAACATCGGTAGCACGACACATGTGTACGGCTGCCATAGTTTTATATTTTTATATTAGCTGCCAAAAATTTTATTTTATCTTTAAAATGCATTTAGAACTTATTTTCTAGATCATTGACATCTGATTGTTCATTAATTTTAGTTATTTTTTGGTCAAAAAATATTATAACGGCAGATGAAAGGTACAACCATCTAAAAGGGAGGAAAATACCATAAAATAAAAAATTGTTTTTATTTACGTCCTTACATATTACACATTTGTTTTTCTCTATGGGTTATCGATCCCAAACATTTTTATTTAGTTATAATTGAACTCCCTTATAATTAACTCATACAATACAATAACTCAAAAATATTATGAAGTTCAAACATTTTTTATAAAAATGCATTTTATGTTCTTTAATTACACCTGTCTTGAATTGTGCTGGTTCAAAATAACTGACAAGCAAACATCGATTTCTTTCAATACGAAGTGTTTTAAAGTACTACCTCTCCTCCTTATTATGTTACCGTAAATATACCTAAATAATGATCTTAGGTCATTGCTCTATTACAGAGGTTCTCTACCTAATATCCTTCGAGTACTTTGAAAATTCATCAAAACCTTTCCAATCATCCTCTCGCTCAATCACTACCCAGTTCCTTTCATCAATACACTCTTCTTAAAGATTAAGCTAATACGGCGCTGAGAACTTTTGTAAATTAAGAAGTCCTAACGTTCTCCGCTAACGACTTGGAAGTATAGGGCTTATGGGGCTTATATTAGGCATCCTCATCCTTCCAATTTTTGAAGTGGTTGGAATTGAGGTCCCGTGGCCATCTTCTTCTCAGATGCCTCGGAGGATTGTCGGAGGATGAGAGATCAAGAACTAATGGGTTAGGAGTTTGGAATGAAAAGACGCATGTCTCTTTTGGGATCTTCAACGAATGGGATGTTAAGGTCTTTGTGGATGAGTTTATTTGTAACGTAATAAGGAGCATCAAAGATTTTACGTGGGATTTAGGATTGTAAGGATTGGATTGGAAGTTTAGAGCGTTTGTCAAGTAGGTGTTGTAGGAATCGAAATCTACGAGCAGTTTCTTGTCGTTTCAATCTTGTATGTGGATTCCAAGTAAGTCTCTTGTCAAGATGGAGTCCTAAGGATCGAATCTGTTCAACCGGACTAAAGTTAACAATTATTTTCCCTTATTATTTTATCAAGAATAATTTAAGAAATAAATATCCTAAATATACAGAAGACTTCTTGTTTGTCTTTATCCTCAAGTTCATGTTGTTTTTAAAAATATACTAAGATTTTTGCTTCAATAGTTATTTCTTAAAAATAATACTTACGTTAACAATATCAATAATATTTTATTATTTTTTTTATATTTCCATTTATATTTCTTAACTAAATTAAATTCCATTCTATGGTATTTCTCTGCTAGAGCCCTCACTCAGCCTCGACTAGTTTTAATACTAGTAACACAGTTGCATGAGAAGCGGCGGGATCTTCCGGATCCAACTTTTTCCTTCACATGTGGGGGCAGGCTCATTTCAGAGTTACCAAGGCTGAATGTAGGAACGAATGTGTTTAAGATGTTACTTTTTTTTTAGTTTAATTTTGCTACATTTTCTTATTTTTCATATGAAATTTGTTAAAGAAGTTAAAGTTAAGAATATAATAAAATTCTTTTAAAAAATCTAATTCTATATTCTCCAAACTACTATAATTTGGAATAACATTAAAATGAAAGCTAAATTTACACAACGTTAGCCCACAGCTTTCACATTAATGACTAGATAACAAATGCTTATAACGAATAGGAAGACCTCTGGTGATTCCGTGACTCATCACTGATCGATATTGCAAAGGGAATTTTCTACTTTAACTCTATAAGCTTCGTGTAATTAGTAATTGAAATAGTTTATGAAGTGAAAAGATAATTATTTAACATAAAATAGTTCTTTGTTCTTGATTATTGTTGAAAAAGCTGTTTTTTCTTTTTTTTTTTTCTTGTTTGTTAATAATAGTGTTTTCATTTATGGATGTTTCATTTCCATAAGCCAAAAATATCTTGCCTCATCTTTTGTCCAGCAGACAGTGGAATGAGATAATTTTGTGACTCATCAGGCGAACGACGTAGTAAACCTTGGTCAAGTAAATACTATATGATTGTAGTTTCCAGGGCTTTAGAAGCTATTGGAGATGGTGAAATTTAAATAAATCGTTCTCTAAACAATCTTTATTGAGATTACTATCGATGGATAACCTAATTTACATATAATTATCTAAATAAACAATATATCGATTTACTACAAATGCAGATAAAATATCGAGGAAGGGCGGTCAGAGTATTGTAAATCATACGTTTAAATTGTTATACAATGTTTAAAACAAAACCTAATTCGGCCATTTTTTGGAAGGCAGTTAATATATCACATTAAATGTAAGAGGGGGGGGAGAATAGCAGACCAAAATTTTGCGTGTTTGATCATAGAAAGTTATTGAAAATATAATTTTGAAGATTGATAAAGTGTTAAAACTTTACCTATAAATATTTCGAACTATTACTCTACACAGAGTTATCCTGAAAATAATTCATTCTATAAAAAAAAAAGTATAAGATACTTAATTAAAGCTTAAATGACTTTCATTGATTTTTTGTTTACATTTAACGGATTTTAGGATAAGAGCATAGCAATTGTTCCACCTGAATTTTAAACCAGCAGTAATAATATAAATTGGTCAAAATTCAACTGTTTTGGATTTTTTTCTATTGAACCCCAAGAAGTAAAAGGAGAATACAACGTTATCATCAACAATCAACAACGTTTTAAAGGATAAATGGATTATAAAACTGAATTTTTGTCAACAGGTTTGTGAAACTAAGGAGACATATTTTTAAGAAAGCTTTTTTTTTTTAAAAAAAATAAATTGTTGTCATTTGTATTAGGAAAAAAAATAGATTCAGACTATTAACTGGGGTTGTATGAGGTTCACACTTGTTTCTTTTCTCACATCCACTCGTACCTAAACACAAAATTGAGGATAAGTGCGCACTTTAGCTTAATTGAATTAGCTTCAGTACTTTGTAAGGCAATACTGTAACTTGAACAACGGTTGTACAAGGAGTTATTTGTTCAGAATAATAATCGACCACCAGAATTTTATCCTATTAAGGGTACCCAATTAATAAGGCTGGGTGGACCCCAGGAGGGCTCCAGAATCCACAGGGTTGACTCACGGCTACAGTATAACAGAAAACAATTTTCTGCCCAGCCGAATTCGAACCCGCGAGCTAGTAGCATCCTGCCTTACCACGGTGCCACCGCGCTCCCCACTTTAGCTTAAAATTTTCAAAATATTTTCGCTACTAATACTTGATCCACAAATTCACTCTATATAGAATTAACTTATCACAAATAATTTAAAAACAGCACATAATAATCTGAAACATTAAAGAATTAATTAACTTTAATAACAGCAACTGTAGTTTTCAACAGAAGAAATGAAACATCTAACATATGCAACAATACGATATAATATGTAAAACATGTGTCCGATGGTTGATCATATAAAGAGAAGACACTTAGCCTTCCATTACATCACAATAATGCAAGATGACTGTAACTATTTTTAAAAAAATGCTCTTCTCTTGCCAGACATTTTTGCTCAAGTTCTCCATTGAGGACCCAGGTATGAGCCCCAGTGTAGGAATATTAAGATTCATTTCTTCGGACCGCCGCGAAACAAATATTGATTGACCGAGGTGGGAATCGAAACCACGATACTTAACCAAGCACTCTAGAGCCCTAAACCCAACGTACTCAACTACCAAATCCCCCTATTATCATTATTAACGTTTTATAACATAACTAGCTCTTCATTATTCCGGAATAGGGATGATGAAATATTATTTCGTTATAAAATCCATATCTTTTCTTAAACCATATTTCTTTATAAAGTGTCGCGGAAGAAAAACACTGGCCATGACAAGACGTATGGCAGTAGCAAGTAGTCCCTCTGAGGTTGTATTATGTTCCAAGAGGTCACGTAACAATGATCCCTCATTCACCTCCTACTCGGTTTCATATTTTTTTCTAGAGGATGTGGACCGTATCTATTTCTGGTATTTATCTTTTGGTTTATCCTTATAAGTTGTAACGAAAGCTTTTTTTTTTCTTTTTTTTTTATTCAGAGTTTTTAATTTCCAAGTAATACCACCCTTCCTCTGTTATCCGATCCAGAGCCTTACTTTATTTAGGCAAAATGCTAAGCGAAACTAGTCCTGGTATTGAAGAATATATAATAGAACGAGAAAATCGACAACGATTATAACACAGTTTTATATTCTGATGAATTCGTGGATGATTCATAATTCACTATTTGATATAACTCATTATTTCATAATGATAATTTTCCAACCATAATAATTTCATAATGATAATTTTCCCATTCATAATTTGACTCTGAACAATTATCTATAAAATGCAGTACCACTGAAATGTTATGGTACTATTACTATTTTATTACCGCATTATATATCATATTTATATTATTATTAATAATATGATTGCCTACTATATCATGATTAGTAATATATTATATATATTATTACACCATTGTTACATTGTACCGAGTTGAAATCAGTCAATAAATATCAATAAAAAAATATTATATATATAGTTAAAATAACTAATGGTTACTGATTTAGTCCATCATCAACTTGATTACACTGAGGACAGTAATAATTTATTTCAAATCCGATGGGATTTAACTCCTCGTTATTTTTATCACTAAGCCACCCATTCATTTGTCTGGTTTGATTTATACACATCGTCCATTTCAATTGTTAAAGTTTAAATAAAGAGGTATGTGCTATAATTTCAGAAAATTATTTTTTCACTGATTCATTCAATGGCCTTTTTCCTAGAAAGATGAGATTA
>NW_027108234.1:164524-195745 GCF_000696795.3 Halyomorpha halys
TATATATATTATTTTTTATTTATTTTTTTTAATTCTGGACTGTTACAACTTATGAAGAGTACTGGGCTCAGTACTTTTAAGAAAGTACTGTTTTTTGTTATTACGTTAAGAAAATAAACTGCAAGATTTTTCCCTAATTAAGGGTACCCACTGTATAAGGCTGGATGGCTTTCGAGTCCACAAAATTTACTCACGGCTACAGTAAAAGAATAACTAACCATATATCACAGCCAGATTTCCCTAGAAGTTAGTAGTATAGTGTAGTTTGGAGTGTTTATATATTAGTATATGAAACCACCAATATATAAAGTATATAGTATATATAAAATTTGATTATTTCACTTTTTAACGTCAACTCTTCAATTCCCTTTGCAGTCTAATATATTCTTTCTCTCACTCCTTCGTCCTCTTTTGCTCCAACGGTTTCCAATTACGCAAATAAGGCTGGGGAACTTGAATTCTTTCGAATATTTCTTATTCGCTTTGAAACATTTTCTAAATTACCTGATTCTTCAAGTGGAATATTTGATTTCTTGTAAGAGCGAGATAATATTTGTATATGTTATTCTGGAGAACATAGAACATAGTCATTCAAGTATAATAGTTTGTTTCACCATCTTAAAACATTATTTGCATGAACGCCTATCAATAAAAAAGTTATTCGATGTAGTGCCTAACACTTCAGAAAATTCCTGCATTTAACAAATACTGAGTGAATGGTTTGATTATTTTTATGTTAAAGATAAAACAACTGTGTTCAAAATAAGAGAATTTTATTATGTTAAGAAAATAAATTTCCAAAATAGAACATTATATAACCAAACAAATGAAAATTGCGTAGGATTGAAGTAAGTATTTTTTCATATTTCTGCTTGTATACTGTGTGATTTTAAAAATTTAAGTACTGATTTTATTGTTCTACTATTATTCCTTGGAGTTGTTGATATGTAAGTGTTTAATATAAAACTATTGAGGTGAGATGTGAAGTATGAGCATTCCTGACTGAAATTTTTAGTAAAACACTACATACGTTTTTACACTACCGTCTAAAATTTGATGTAGAATCTGATTTTAATAACTTTATAAAACATTATGTTGAAAGACAAATTATGGTTGTTTCCTTATACTGCTTTTTAATTAAAAACAAATATATAAGTGCAAACAAAAACTCGTTGCAATAGTAATGCTTAGGTTTGCTAGGTCTGAGGTCCTATCATATTTTCTATTGAAATAAATATTTCTTAAAAGTGCGATGACATTTGGCAAAAAATCAAAATTCAGCAAAAACATGAATTTGCTAAATTTCACTTTTTTAAGGATTTAGACTAGTTTTGTTGAAAAAGTGGTTTATATATCACAAAACAATTACACAAAAGAGTTCTGTTTAGTTTACAATGATCTCAATTTTTCACTTCTGAAAGTATAGATTGATAGTATATTGAAAGCAATTTGTAGAAAAACAGAATGAATTTCATTTTCCACTTTTACTTGAAATCTTTACTTCTTTTACACCCAAAATATCTTTCACTTCTTTTTTTTATCTTGTGGTTAGTAAAATAAAGCATCATATATAGTTGCAATGATAATAACTACTTTTCTTAATTCAAGTAATATTTGAATTTTTTTTTATAACTGAGTAATGTTTAGTTGTAAAAGCAGATTCTTATTTCAAGACAATGCATTTAGTTGTATAGAATTTGGTTTTCTTTTTTCTTTTTATATAATTTCACTTTCTTTTTTTTTTTTTTTTTTTTAATGATTTGACACCAAATTTATATAACTCGATAATAATCCTGGGAACTCTTCACTACCGTTCCCAATAGCGGGAAATAGCAGTTATCCCGGAAATTTATGAATATAGAGGTAAAATATTAAGTGTTTAGGTATCACATTCGAAATATAGCCAAAAGAAAAAAAATATAATAACAAACATATCATGGCCTTGGACTTAGTTTTGGTCTTTATTTGTTAATAATCTACCTTTATGAACGGCAAAGAAATTTGAAGGGCCGAGATCATCTGTAAAAATTTAAGAAGTTTCGACTTAAAGTTAATTAATTACTACTTAGATCTCATGTAAAGAGTCGATACGCTATTACATCTATAAGTTAAAGAAATTTCTGATAGTATCTTCCAAGTTATTTCTAAGAAAACATAGCAGAATAGAAACTACTACTCTAAATAAATGAAACCGTGGTGGTAGTTAGCTATAAATCACTTAAGTGTAACTGCAGTTTATTGGTTGGCTGCCTCAGGACCCCAAAGCTTTTTCTTCAACCAATTATTGTATCTTCTATTGCTTCCTCGCCTGTTGCCCAATTGTTTGTTCAATTGGAAGTTGCATTTATTATTTTATTCTATTATACTTTTCATTTTTGAGTAAATGTTCACATTTTTTGACTGCGTTTGCCGTGAAATCTTCTCCTAACTAGAATAACGTTTTCATATAACTCAGTCACTGTAATAACGCATTGAATCTTATACATGGATTACTTTTTTTTTTAAAAAATATAAAATGGAAATTTTGTTATAAGGAAATGGAGATTCTGACACGCTGAATAAAGCTAACTCTGTTTCAACAAAAAATAACTACCAAATAAACAATATAAAGTGCTTTACAAATCAGTTCATCTAGAAAATTTCCTTATCTGCTCTTATCATACGAAACTCAAGTTACCTGCAAATAAGCATAAGTATTTAGTATTACTATAAATAGTTAAAATTTCTCTTTTTGAATATTATATTTAAAAATATCAGAATGTGAAATTCAATATTTTACTTTTGTGGACATTAAAACACATTTTAAATAAGAAAACCATTTTTATACCTCAGGAAGTACCGATATTTCACATTATGCTCAGGTTAACATGTAACTGCTGTTTAGGAGTCTTCTTAATATTAGAGTAACTCCAAGATAAAATGTTTTGGGTATAAAGCAAACTTAGGCAAGGCATATGTTTGCTACAACCAAGTTTTGAAATAATATCTATAGTGAAAATATCTAAGGGGACTAAATAGTTATCTTTAATTTAGTGCTGAGAGTTGTCAAAAAAGTAAATTTATGCCTTTTTTTTCTATTTATTGGCAATGAAAATAAGTAAGAGAAAATATGTTGGAAACTACTGAGTTAATTAGATATCGCATATCTATTTGATTCAAATTGAGTCTCATATGGTTTTTAATCCGGCCCATAATACCTACAGCTCTTCTTTGAGCCAAATATAGTTGTGTTACAATTACACTCTGGAACACGCATAAAAATAACTAAAATAAAATAGATAAATATATTAAGTTAAAATTAATTATTATAAAAAGATGCGGAATATAATAAAAATAATCAATAAATATAAAAAGTAATAAATATATAAATAATATAAATGTAATGATGTATATAAAAGTGATAAATTCAATGTAATGTTACAACGACAATCTTTTTAAAATTCCCTCTTTTACCTAAAAAACTATGACAAAAACCAGTGACACCAAATGGTTAAATTACTCTGTTTTGAGGTCCTAGGATTAAATGAAATTTAGTTCAATTTTAATTAGTTTAGCTTAATGATATACATATGTTTTCATATTAGGAGACCGCTAAAGTTCTACCTGAGAGTGGCAGATAAAAGGCTCAAAGAACTCTAGACCTAAATAAACATCGCTAAGTGTGGGCCCCAGGGTAGTGGCCTTGGATTGCGGATCAAAAGCAAATGTACAACCCTACTTATCTAGAACAAATAAGAGGTACTAAAAGGGAAGAAATAAGAGGATTCGTGAGTTTTAAAAGATGGGAACTGACACCTGAGGAAAGGTCTGGTCTTTCCTTCCGTCAAACATACGATCAGCCAGTGAAATAGCTAAAGGGAACTACTCCGCTTTCCGAGTGACCATAGAGTAGGACTGAGGGAGATACGAAGGAAAGAGACGTTTCTGTTGATCCTTCTGGGAGTCGCTCGAGCAGAACACACCGTACTGAAGACTTGAGAAGAGACTTCTGGTTGGAAGCTGAGGAAGGATACATCTGACTTGAGCGAACACTTCAGAAGGGAGACAGACAGAAGAAAAAGACTAGTAGCAGGGGACGCCTGCCACACACTGCAGTCTTACACCACCTGCAGCTTTGCACATGACTTACAGTTTACCCACCCAGAGCATACTAGTTAGTTATTCATTATATAATGTAATGTATTTTATGGCAATACAATTCATCCGAATCATTATTACTATAATTATTAGTACTATCTTTGGTTATTCAATAAATATTTTGTTTTTGTACCGTTGGTGCAAATATAACCCAATACCATTTTCAAATGTACTATAAATACTATACTTTTTTATGGAGGTCATATTTTATGGAGGTATCCTTCCTGCGTAACTGAAAAACACGCAAATTGTCTTAGGAAAAATTATACAATAGTTTTTTTTAGGACACAAATAATTAAATTAATCAATATAAATAATTTTGGATTATTACCTTCAGTAATTATCATAACATCCCAGAATCAACAGTTCAGGAAAATATAAAAATGAGTCAGGTAATGACATAGTACAAGAGCCCAAGAGGAGAAAAAAGGTAGTTATCTCACCCCAATTTCTGATTACTTTAATGAAAACTATGTATAATTAATAGTAAAAATTGATGATGTATAGGTAGGGGGAATAAAAAATAGCGCCTGTTTCAAAGCGATAAAAAAAAGTAATTTTTCAGTCGGAGCTCTATATCTTAAAAAGTAGGAACAACACAAGAAAACCTGAGAGGACGTCATTTAAAGAAGCATTTCATAAAAATGTTGTATGGGACGTACTGAAAGATCAGTAGTTAGTGAATTTATTTGGAAAATTTATATCTCAAAAGCCATTTGACGTACAGATGTCTATTTGCACTCAGATTAAAGCTAGTTTAATGAGCTATATTGTAGTTTACGATGTTTGTCTTCGTATGAGTAATAGTTTACTTGAAATTTGCTGAAATAAATTGATTTATAGTTGTTCGGACAAATTTCAATTTTCCCAAATTCATATTCATATGCGAATATCATAAAAATTATATCCCTATGAAGATAAGTGTCATAAACTACTTTATGGCAAGTTAAATTTCCTTTATTTTGAGTGTTGGTAGACATGAGAGCGTCTTATGGATCTAGCGACATATTTTTTATAAAAATCCAACACTTTATAGGAACAACTATAAATTAACATTTTGTGAGATTATTTTGTCTAATATCGTAAAAACTATTACTCCTACAAAGATAAACATTATTAACTATTTCGTAGTATATTTAATACTATTCCTACGAAGGTAAAGGTCATAAACTTCTTTATAGTCCATTAAACTAGCTTTAATTTGAGTGCTAAATTGACATCTGTACGTCATATAGTTCCTGAGATAGAGTTCTCAAAATAAATTAACGAACTACTAATCTTTCAGAAGATTTTTAAGAAATTTTGCTTTCTGGAAAGCTATATCTCGAAAAATATTGGACGTAAATAGCTCTTTTCGGGCTAATATTTCAGCAAATTTACTCTTCTTTAAATAATGTTCTCTTAGATTTTCTAGTGTTGCTGGTAGTTTATAAGATATAGAGCTCCGAATAAAAAAATAGTGTTTTTTTTTTTTTAAGGTTTTGAAATAACTGCCATTTTTTATTCCCCTTACTTATACTTGGCAGGCCCATCAATTTTGACTAGTAGTTATACCTAGTTTTCATTAAAGTAATAAAAAAATGGGGTGAGATAACTGCCTTTTTTCTTCCCGGCTCTTGTACTAAATGATCTGGTTGACTCCCCTCGATTATAATGCATTACCTCAATGCATTGCTGGTTCAGCGCCTTCCTCACTAAACGGAGATAAAAGGCAAAAAAGAATTAAATGAATTACACATGGAGTAGAATTTGTTTTCTGTATTGCTGGCAGTATTGGTATAAAGTTCTCTTTGGTACTAGGGACATCTTAAATAAAACAAAAAAGAGTCAAAAATCACAATTTTGTTTTTGGTCTTTTGCAAAATTTAAATATTTTAACACAAAACGTTATTCCAATAATTACGATGTAGTATATTTAGAATTATCACGTGAGGTTTTATGTCAACTAACATTAAATTCAAAATCATGAATACAAGAGCCTAAAAATAGGAAACATGTTTTGTATTGGAAGAAGATAATTGGTCGTAAAAGTAGATAGTAGGGACATAGTCCGAGCGGCGGTCAATAAAGGTTATAAAACAGTAAAAAAAAAAAACTATTTTTGTTAACCAAAGTTTCGCCCGACTTTCCAGGGCTTTGTCAGTGCTGATAAGAATGAACTTCTGCTACCAACTGAGGTGGGTGAGTTTATATTTGCACCCTTCAAATATTTATATTTTTGACGAATGAGAAACATTTTTTTAGAAAGTAATTATCAGAATCAAATGATTTTTTTAAACCTAATCTGATCATATTACCATATTAGCACATATGCATTTACAAATATTACATTTTCTTCCTAGAAAAAAATAAATACGTTAATTTTTTTTTAAACAAGACAGTAAAACGATTTTTGGCTCAAGACCTATTTGATAGAAGTCCTTAAAAAACTAAAAAAGTCAGGATATTTGTACCAAGAATTAATATTCTCCAAAAAAATTAGTGATTTACCAAATGTAGTCTTGGAAAATGTCCCTTATTCGATTAGTTGTAGGGATTCCACTTACCTATAAAATCATAATTAAAATAGCACATTACTTAAAGAGAATTCATTAAAAAAAAAAATATTCATGATTTACAGTTTTCAGTTATATCTGTAGACTTTTTCTTTAGCCGAAAGAACAAAATTTGAAGTTTTTGCCTGATGATTTATTTATTTGAGGGGGAGGGGAAGGTGGATAGATGATTTTATAAATAATTCTGCTGTGATATTTATGAAATCTTCTACTAACAATTGAATTTTCATTTAGTCAAATAGAATGATAAGAAATTTTAATGATTTAGTTTTCATGTTTCTATGGATTAATTAATCGTTTATTGCCCTGCCCCCGCATTGGACTGTTTTCATCGCCTACATGAAGTTAGGAGCTGTTCCATTATGAACATGTCAATATGATCGGAAGGTTGATGGCCCTATAAACTCCACAATCGTTTCGAATTCAAGGTTCCATAATTAATTGGGATCCTCATTAACAAGAGCCTCAAGGGGATCGGTTTAATATTTCTCGAAGTTTATAAGGCATTCTATTGAGTTTTACATGTGAAAATATGATCATCAAGTTCAACTATTGCATTCTTCAGGTTTAAAGTTTATGGGTGCAGCTTTATTTTGAGTAATCTTCATTGTTTAATTATCACCTAATACTTACTAGCTCTTTACTACTATATTAAACTGTTTTATCAGTCGAAAAGAATGTGACAGTGTTACACAATTAAATAGAGCAATATCGAGATAGAGGCTGAATTCAAACGCTAAATAGCAATATATTATGAGTCTATTTTAGACAGTATTTTTAAAAATATTACATGTATATGTAATTATACAGGGTGTCTCATAAATAAGTGGTCATATTGTGGGAGCAAATATCATACTTTTAAGAGGATCAAATAAGTCCATTCTCTGTTGTTTTTCTGGAAAGAACTAAAATAAATCTAGATTAAACCTCCCTTAAAAATGTAGGGATACCAAATTAAAGATAAGAACATTTTCTATTGCTCTTTATTTGCCTTATGTAAATATTCCGTATCTCAAAAAATATCTTCATTTATTAAAATTTAATATGGTGCAAAACAAGCCTACCTTCACTGGTTTATTCAGGATGCGAAGAAGCAAAAATTAAAAAAAAATTAAATAAATAAAAAATAAATCAGTTAAAAGAGAATCGTATATAATCATAAATTGTTTTGATTTTTAACTAAATAAATAGAATTAAATGTTTTTGTTGTTTCAGTAACGATGATTACGAATTTCATTTACAGCAACTGCTACAAATGCCCTCCACCCTTCCTTCTGAATACTCTATTTCTGCTGAGAACATCTCCCGCTCTCCTCTTTTCCCTATGGCCCCCCTTCGTCTCCTCACACTTGAGAATGATTTTATTCTCCAAATAATAAAAATAATTAATTGTTTTAATTCAGATAAAAACTAAGACAATTTTTAATTAAGTATACTCTTTTTTTTTAATTTTGTTTCCTCCCTTCCTTAATTGGCCAAGGAATCAAATAATATATCATCTCATAGAATGTATATATCTATTATGTATATAACTATTATTGATAGATCTTCAAGATTCTAAAAATATATTATTTAAAGTCAAGAAAAAAGTTATCAATATAAAATATACTATTAAACACAAATTAAACCGTAAATGTTGCACATAAAGATCATTGGAATCCTAATAATTATTAATTTCTCCACAAGTTATGTATTCACTATTGTTACTTTTTATTTTACGTGTACTTCTGTAAAATAAATTTTGATTTTTGTTTGTTTAATATACACTTACCAAAAATCTTTTTGCTTCCCCTTATGTCTTTTGGATTAATAGCTTTATAAAACAGAGAAACCCAACCATTGTCTAGGAGAACCCTTGTCAACCTGAAACTGCCAAGCTTTTCATTCGCTATGTCTATCCCTCTTACAAAAAGTAGAAGTGAAGTAAAAAACTCAAGTATAGTTTATTCGTTACACAAATTATGAAATTAATTCATAACGTTAAAACTATTCGAATGTTATCTATCTAATCTATTTACTAGACATATTAGAAACTATTTCTTTACACTTTCCATATACATATTTCTAGGATTAACAAACAATTACAGCTAACAATAATATGTTTATTTCACGATTCATTTTATCCTTTAAGTTGTTTAACAATACATTCATTTCTCTGTTTTAAATCAATAATATTAATCAATTTAATTTTATGGAGCTTTTGGGAACTTCGAAAATAATTCAGTATTGTGTCAGTGTGTGTGCAAATAATTATTTATTCTGTTACTGTAGCCGTCAGTCAACCCTGTGGGTTTGTGAGCCCTCCAGGGTGGCCTCCATAAAGTGAGCAGCGTTAGTTGTTGAAAAATCTGGCTGTTGACCGTAATCTTGAACAAACCTCCTTATACAACCATAGGTCTAGAAATAGTACTTTCTTACAAAGTATTGAACCTCTGATCCTCCATAAGTTGTAGCTGAACAGATTAATTTTGGGTGTGTGTTAAATTTTTAGTTCTATTTTTTTAAAATAATAGCATACATATATAATTTTAAAAATCCGCTTTATGTAAAATACAAACAAAACTAAGGAACATAGTTGTTCGAATATTTACACATATACTCAATAATCTGAACTGAGTACAGAATATCCACAGATGTGGAACATTTTCGTTTATTGGATATTTTATATGAGATTTCTTTATTAAAATTCTTGTGGCATTTTACATTTCTACTAGATAAATTTTATAAATTATAATTGAATTCATCCTTATTATTTATATATATATATGCTCTCATTTCTGAAACGGAGATCGTTTATTTGCAAAGAAGGAGTGGTATCATCTTTAGAAACTTATATATTTATTTAAATTACATTTTTTTTTCTAATATTCAGAAAGTCATTTAGATTTTTCATTAGATAATCCAGCGTTTTAAATAAAACAGTGGACATAATCCATCAAAAAATAAATACATTTTATGTAAATGGAAAAAAATATTTTGTTTAAACTGTACGTAGATGCCTCACGGAATAAATTAATGTTTATCATCGATTTGAATTTTGTCAATGTTTATCATCAATTGAATACAAATAACTTCTTTTTAATTAGTTCCACTTTCAAGAGGAGCTCTTCATTTCGACTTAAAATCATTCCTAATTAGCCCATCTTTTTCGTTTGGAAGGCTTCATTTTAATGAGTATCTACCCTAGTCCTTCTGTAAAATAACTAACTTCTCAACGTTTATTAATCATTTAACAAAAACTCATAATTTGTTTTCCCCATTTTAAAATATTAATGTTTAGCTTTGAGACCCACTGTTGATTCTTCTCCACATTTTGGGCCACATTTCAGGAAATAGTAACGCCCTATTTCAATCATACTTTTGTTTTGAAAGCCGGTTTCAATTAGAATTTAAAGTGATAATAAAAATAAATATAACTTTCTTTAGACAGGTTATTATTGTTTAAATACATAAATTTTATCCTATTTTAATCTCAAAATAATTTTTATTTCTTCATAAGTCAGGCATTTCGGCCATGCTTAAGGACAATCTTAATACAATTTTAGAACTACCTCATTTAAAAAACAACTTTATGCAGGCTATTTTGCCCAGGTCATTACTTTCAGTTCACAAATTACCCTAATTTGTCAATTCTTCACATTAAATTAAAAATTAAAACTTTTTATCACAGTCAACCTTTTCTATTGTAATTTATCACGGCAATAAATTTTAAGTTTTTTTAAATAAGGTGGTTCTAAAATTGTATTAAGATTGTCTTTAAGGATGGCCGAAATGCCGGACTTATAAGGAAATAAAAATTGTTTTGAGACTAAAATTGGATAAAATTTATTTATTTAAACTTTAAATATATAATTAAAACTAGAATTTATGAATGTCTTTCACTCTGAAAGCAACAAAATAAAAATTGGTAATAGTCAGTAGGCAAATTTTACTTATTTTGATGATTTAGTATTTATAATGCTTTAATTAGTATATCACATAGCCTAAACTCTATAGACATAAATAATATACAATAAAAATTCATAGATATATTTGATTAATACCATATTTAGTTAAAATTTCCAAAACTGTGACTGCTGAACTTGAGTATGGGAGATTCCCTCCCCTTGAACAGGATTATATCTTGGAAATTTTCCCCTTTCTACAATATGGGAGGGTGGGGGGTTGATATAAATTTAATGGAAAGCATATTTTTAAATGTTTATGTGATAGAGAACACTGTACCGTTCATTTCCGTCTTTATTGGTTGTAGTTTTCAGAAATGGTTGTATTTGATAGAAGTGTTTTATACAAAATATACCCGACACCAGTAAGTGATCCAAAAATGAAAAATATGAAATAAAATTCTAGGTCTGGTATATCTGTGGCAATTATAACTGAAACAATTTCATGAGATGTTTTAGTGTCAAATTATCAAACCATAGATAAAAAAAAAATATTAAAAAATCTTAGTACCCTATAGATAAAAAAAAATATTAAAAAATCTTAGTACCCTACCATTAATTAATGATAAGAAAATATTTTTTGATAAAGATAGACAATAATAGGACTCGGTAATTACGTTTTTTTTTATTGTTGGAATATGTTCTGGGTGGAGGAGAATAAAGGTACAAAATTTGCAAAAAAAAAACTATTTATTTACACCTTTCTAGTACTTGCACCACATTATCAACAGCAGCCCTACTCCGCTTATTTCGTCGTACAAAATGTTTATTATAATTTTTATCATATTATATTTATATTACATATTTTTTAATTGTTCCTTTCTTGCCCACCACTTGGACCCACCATGGACGTTGATGACCTCAGGGTTTTACGCCCTAAAGCCCCAGACCACAACTTGAACCTTCTCACCATCATTACATAGATCAACTAATAAACTTCCAATTCCTTTTACAGTTTTATTTGTGATTAGAATTGAAGGGATTTGTGTGGAGATACGAAGGGAAAGAGAAAAAAGATCTTTATTTTTTTTTTAACTAGCTTGAGGTCAAGGGTGTGGAATATCATTGTGCCTGGCCGAGGCAGGCTGAGCTATGACCGCACATAAGGCTGCCCAACAATGGGATCATTACCGCCAACACTTCTCAAGTTCCCTTCAACCCCACTGATTTATTTTCCCTACGTTTCTTTACAACCATGGTTATATCAAGTAATAAAAATTGAAATATCGCTAATGAAAAACGATAATAATTAAACTGCATCATTTAACATGTTATGTATGTTAGAAATGTTATACATACGATGTTATTATTTATTATATAATTAATGTCATTTTTATATATAATATATTAACTTTTGTTTGTTTGTTTATTGTTTATTCATAAAGGTGTAAAATCTTTTTGGTCATCAACGCCTATGTAATTATAAAGGTACACACTCTGCATACATACATTTACTCATACACACCTAAAAATTATATAAAAAAGAATTATGAGATAGAATAATAATGAAATAAAAACCAAAGAAATGCTACAATTTGGAAAGGAGGCAATGTGATTTTAAAAATTTAAATACCACTTTAGCCAGTGACTCTTAAGCGGATTAGAGCAACTTCCTCTCTGCGGCAACTGTGGTAGGATGTCGACCATGGTTTTACTAATCTTTTTATTTTTTTAAATTTATTCGGAGATCTTTCATTTCACACGGTCTGCCATCTTTCCGATATTTTTAATTGAAGAGGTTTACTGAGTTCTGATGGAGTAAGTACTTAAAACTTTTTTCTGTAAACCTACAATATTATAGGTATCTATGTTTATATAGACCTACTTATGACCTTAAGTATAGATCTGATGCTATGATTTTTTTTTTTATATTTATGACTATAGATATTATCCTAGATACACATGAGTGTATGAAAACAAAACAAAAAATCCTCCAAAATACCTTTAATTTTTTTATTTTTAAAAATTAACAGTTCTTATTGCTAGCAATAATAGACTCTGGATAAATAATAAATTATTATATAATACAATACAGTAAGTTATAGAAGAATAAATAATTTATCTTTTTTTAAGCAATTCTTTGCTTGGCAGGAAGCATTTCCCTTATTTTCATTATTTCTACTTCGAGAAATCCTAAAATACAAATTTTTATAACAATAGAAAAATAAATTTGTTTTTTATAATTCTGGCATGTCTTTAGATATATATAGAGAGAAATGATTTATTTAGCCATTCTGCTCAAATACATTGGGTTGCTACCATGCAAAGCATACCAATCAATCCATGATCGGACATATATACACTACATATATTTACATGATATTAAAACATTTTTTTTGTTTTACTATACTATTAAAGTTAAAATTTTGCAAAATTAAAATAAAAGCGATAACTTCAATACGATAAATCAATTTAAAATCTAAGGCCGAACGTAACGCTCACCATACCAGGTTTTTGTGTGTTTTTTGGGGGGGATCATTTTCACTAAGAGAGTGAAAATGTAGTTCCCCACTACCTTAATTTCAAAAAGTGTGGACTTTAGGGAATGTCACTTGATTTTGAACATCCTATATAAGAAATCACAATACTCCTATTTCGTTATCATGTATGAAATATGGAAGAAGAAAAAGTTTATAGTATTTTTACACGCTAAAAATCGTATTTCTTGGGAACAAAATATTTTGCCATGATTACAATTAATGGCAATTTTCTCCTAGTATCATTTTCATTAATCTATGGGTTCGAAAAGCGCTTTTATAAAATGGTGATATGAATCCATGCAATTTATCACTTGATAGGAACTGTGAGCAGGGTCAATGAAAGTAATTTATCAAATGGATCATGTTTCGAAAAAATAGCTTGATAATTTATCGAGGGATGTTTTGACCTTGGATGGTGTGAAAACAGTTTGGTTATCCTTTTTCATTTTTTCTTAAACTCTTGTTAGTTCATCATGTATTTGTCCTTATAATATTTGTAAGTCAAAATATTTTCCATTCTTTAATCAGGGACAATAAATTGTTCCTATCCTCCTTCTTTAAAATTGTTCATTAATTGTAATTATTGCAGGTTATTTGTTAATTTTATTTGAAAAAATATAGTGGAATATAAAGTTGAAAATGATGCTCATTTCATTGTTATTGTATGACAACTTATTCTTTTTTATAAGAAAACAATTAACAATACATGTTTTCTTTTTTTAAGTCAGCGACTACTTACGAGTATATCTATCTGTCATGTTCTCTAATGCTCGAATATTCCAAATCAATATTTGGCGTTAAGCTCTGCTTTTAGCGTGTACGAAGCTACATTACATTTCCCAAAAGTTAGTTACATTCTATATTTCAACTAGCTTTGAAATCAGAGGATAAGCCACTGGGGGGATTGGGAAATGTAAATCAAGCTCTCGATTTGGTCCGGGGAATTATGTCATATTCTCAACTCCTATTACTTCAAAAACTTATATTGCATACACTTAGATTTTTTAATACACCGGTTATGTCTGAAATGTAAGGAAGGGTTGTAAATAAATAAATAATGAACTAATTGAATTATACTTATTTTATTTTAGACTAATCAGACGATCTTTTTAATCTAACAATAAATAGGCCTATATAAGAATACAATAATAATTACATATATTACTAGTATACAACATTAGAACATGACTTTTTTTTTCTTGTTTATGTTTTTGATTCTTTTCCCTTTTTTTTCTCCTTTTTTTTCCTTTTTCTTTTTTTCTTTTTCATGATTTTTTCCCTCCATTTTCCAGCTTTTCCCCTTCTCTCTCTTTTTTCTTTTCCTTCCCTTCTTTTTCCCTTTCATATTTTGGTTTCAACCAAATGTGCTTTTAACAAAATAATGGATAAAATAGTGACAGTGATATGAGAAAATATAAGAAAGATACTTAAGTAATAAATATAAATTAAAAAAATATATCAAGATATATTTAAAAACTGAATGTCATTATTCCCGTACTTTAGAATCTATCATTAAAAAAAATTCTTAAAATGTTGAGTTCATTTTTTATTTTTATTGATTGTTTCAGGGTTAAGTGTTTTAACAGAGGACATGAATTAAGGATCTTTGAACGCTTTTTTGAGGAGATAATCACGTCTAGAAATTTTATTGTTATGAATTATTTAGTTTATAATAAATAAATTAATATGTGTTTCAATTACTTTATTAATTAAATTTAAAATAAACATTTATATTTAATGGTATTCAAAGTGATTACTCTTAGCAATAAGGCAGGTTCGGCATCTTTCTCGACAGCAGTAGTGCCCAACAGCACATTGTTTCACTAGTTTAAATTAGTTCTTCGTCAAGAATTAATGTCACCCAAACCAAAAAATCCAGTGGCGTTAGATCTGAAGAGGGAGCCAATAACAAATATCTATTGGCGTTCTGCCATTGCTGCTGTAGAAAAAAAAATTAATGTTTACTTTTCATTGATGAAGTATTCGGAGCATATATTAATTTTTTTATTATAACCTAAATAACATATAACAATGAAAATCTATAAACGCGAATATGTCCTAAACAGTACGTTAACGGGCATACCTTCATTGGGATTTTTTTTTTTCTGGTTTTGAGATCATTAATTCAAATTTTTAGTTAGGATGCTTAACTCTGAAATTTTTATTTGTCTTACTATTATTAGCTGCTTATTATTATTATGTGCCTTGATAACAATTCCATTTTTTAGAGGATTCATTATCAATTTGATGGTATATACTGACAGTATGAGATTTTAATTTTACAAGATCAATCCGAGATTTAATTTTCATCACCAATTTCTTCCTACTATTGCTGTTGCAGCACTTCGGATACGTTTTAGGCGTCTTTTAACATGGCACACTATGGTGTGCTGCCAAAAAAAATAATAAATACTAACATTTTCGGTTAGTTGACAAATTTTTTACTTAAAAATACGTTCAAATATTCCACAAACTAGATAAAATAAAAACATTTTTCAACTCCTAGATCCATACCCCGAAATCTTTTTTTCTTAGAGTCGATAAGACATTAGTATGGCCGCTCATGAAGGAGGTGCGTAGATATTCATACCGCACCATGACATATTTAGACTTCCCTTGAATGAATCACCTCTGCTAAAAATTCTTTGTCTCCTCGCTTGATCGAAGGATAGATATTTGCACTATATGATTTATAAATCTAAGGAAGGCAGTAAAATTAGTATTATAGAAATAGTTATTTTTATACGATGGAGAACATTTTGGAACTATGACTTATACTAATTGTATCACTCTCCCGAAATAGTCCCTTTAATCTACTCTGTAAAACAGATGTTGAGATGGAAGGACCATGTTGATTTCAAAATGTTCTACAATTTTGGAAACATTTTGTGCATTTATTAACCTATAAATATTCAGGAAAAATATATTATAATCTTCAATAAGAAACAGTTAACTAACATTTGCATGAATGAATTGCTCAACTTACAATATGAGGTTATTCCGTAAACTGTTTGTCCATTAATTAACTTCAGTGTGTACCCCTGCCTAGTAAGGTATCATGTTTCCTCCTCATCTAGTGTTCGTTAATGAATCGTACTGAAGGCGTTTGAAGAAAAATTTACTTGGCAAAAGATAACAGGTATCTTGCCGAGTAAATTTTTAATTAAAAAAATATTAACTTTAGCATTGGCATTTGGAATTTTTTTTTTAACAATGCATTTAAGAGTGATTACTAGGGATGGAATTTTTAAATGTTAAAAAAAATAATAAAATATGTTGTCATTTTTATAAAAATATTAAAATTGAAAATTAAAAAATAGAGAAAGTCAACTCAAACTTTCTAAAAATGAAATATTATATACAACTTTTTACTTTAATTGCAATGATCTTGCTTTTCGCATTGAACGCCAACCTTATTTTTCTTAGCAATAAATTGGCAAACGAGATGCATCTTTTAGTGTTTAAATAAAGAATAATAATTTTAGACTTTTTGGAAAATAATCAAGACATCTGTATCTGTAATTGATTTTTCTTATTTTTATAATATTTATATTAAAAAAATCGTTAAAATTAAAAAAAAGGATAACTGAAAACTATCTGTATTATAATTTTTATCTCTGAATTTATTTATTTTTCTTATAAAAATAAACAATTAATCTAAATAAATTTGTTTGGATTAAAAGAAAAAAGTACCAAGTGAAAAAGAAAATATAGACCGTTTATTTCAATATGTATATTTGATTAAGCTTCTTAGGAGCAGTTCATGATATTTTTAACAATTTTTCTAATTATTTCACTGTTTTCACCTTTTTTAAAGATATTTTTATTACAAATAAGAACTTTACTTATAATAAAAATATCTTTAAGAAATGTTAAAACAATGAAATATTTAAAAAATGGTTATAAATTGTTGAAAATATCATGAAATGTTCCTAGGAAGCTTAAACATCTATATAGATTGAACTAAACGGTGTTGATGACCAAAGAAGTTTTGCGACGTTAAACAAGAAAAGAAGTTATATAAAAGTTGTTGAACAAAATATGTAAAAACATTAAAATGTCCTCCCTAGTGATTACAATTAGAATGATCCAACGGATTTACAAAGCAGAAAATTCGCTACACCATCATGTTGACAGTAATATTATTGTTTGGAATCCATTTATTATTTGCCATATTATAAATATATTCTAATTTACTATGTTGTTAGAACTAATTTGGTCATTTTTGCACTGAGAGTTGTTAACTATTATCTAATCTAGATCTGTACACATATTTTAAGTAAGGCCAAAATAGTTATATACAATGTAAGTTATAAAAAATAAAATAATCATATATGAGGAATAATAGGATGCAATCAAATCATAAAACCATTGGAACTATAAAATTTGTGCTTGGGTCAGCAAGGTGAATCATCAATATATGATAGCGCTGTTGAAGGGCTTTTTGGTTTATTGGCCATAAAAAGCATTGCTTCTACTTTATGGCAATGAAAAACAACTCAGTGCTCCCATAATTGATCCCGTAAGGACAAGACTCTAGTGCTCTTTCATCCATTGAAATACTCGGGTTCAAGGACAGCTTTTTTCAATATTTTTTTCTTCAAAGGGAAAAAAGTTCTAAATATAGTTCAATAATTATCGAGAACTACAAGCTTTTCCATAAACAATTTAATATTTTTTTAAAATATTTTTATATTAACACATCAGGCTAGTATACTTCTTTTTTTTTTACCCTCTGCCTGGTCATTTCTGAGACATAAGGGTTACTCACTAGTCACCACCCTTTTCTAACCGCCATGGAGGTGAAGAAGTCAAGTTACATTTTTCATTGGATTATTTTGATTATTATCACTTTTTTTTCTTAATTAATTTTTATTAATTAAATACATTTAATAATTCAATAAATTGTTGGTGGCTTATTTTTTGCACAAGACTAAAACTTCATATTATATATTGTTAAGTGCAAATAAAATCGTTATAATAACTATGCTCCCCTCCCCACCCACCCAGGCCGATCTGTTAATGCAGACATACCAAAAGAGGATAGATCTCTCTTTAAATGAAAATACACTTAGTATTTTTTTAAATCATGACCCTCTCTTCAAAATTAGTCTAAGGTAATATTATCAGTGGTTCTAGGTATGTTAAAAATAGGTAAAAAATGGACATCGTGTCTTTTACCTCCAATGTACAGATAGAAGTAAGACAAACTTTAATATGAATAAGTACGGATTCTTTTGTGTTCTTGAACCTGAGGACGACTTAGCCATTGATGACTATCAAGCAGGGTCAAAGCCACTAGCCAATTTTTAGATAAGCATGACTAATCAGCGACTGACCTCGGCAGAAGGTCATAGGCAGGCGATGGTTTTTAAATTGCAGCAGCGTATATGGCATCTGACGGTAAGAGGGCGAGTTGTATCCAATCAGAACTAACTGAACACGTCCGATCCAAAGTGTTCGCAAATCGTTACGCAAACTTATAACAATACATTGCGAAATTAATATGCTGATTTGACCCTCTAAATATATTGCCGCTGAGGCGATTGAATACAAACGACGGTAGGCTTGTCGGTATATTTCCATTGGCATGGTCTATATTTAGAGTTTCTCCAGAGCGAGGTATAGAAAACCAAATAGATGCTTGATCAGTTTCCTAACTGGTAAGAGCTCTTCGGCAAACATCCGTGCACAATCATTAACAGGACAGTCAACCTCAGTTCCCAGTACAGCCTTGTTCAATTAGTCTCGCTCTTTGTTCTGTAATATAGAAGCTATACTTATAACAATTAAACACCAACGGACCGTCAGGGCTCATATCTATGTTTGTATTCGAATAAGCTCGAAATTCATAATATTATATAAGTTTATTCATCGTAACATAATAGAATGGTAATGTAAAAATTGTTAGAGGCCACTGTAGGCGAGATAGCTAAAGCGTAACCTTAGCAACCTCGACCAAGGCAGGTTGACTTTTATTTCGTGGCAGTACCTAGGAATTAAAACTCGACCTTTTTCCCTATGTTAAAAATGGCCAGAAGGGGGTAAACAAAAAAAAAAAATGTTGACTTGAAGGACTGGGTATATATTTTTAGTACGTGCATTTTAAGTTTTTATCATTTTTTTTTTTTGTTCAAACTACCTACATGATTAAAAAAAAAAAAATACTTCACAACTGTCGTATTTTTCACTAAAATAGTAATGTACTCTTTCTAAGGCCTTCGGAGAAGAAAGGGAGTACCTTTTATTGCCCATTAGAGACGGTTTTAGGGGCTTCGAGGATGTCTGATTCATTTCCAGTGTGCCCCACTATTTATATTCACCTACAACGTCTATAATTTTTGCAAAATTGCTTTGATATTTGATAGATAATTACAACAGATTTGACTATGAAACATGCTGCATAATTAGAAACAAATTCAGTCAAGCCTTTTAAAATCACAACTGGTAAGAGGCAGGTTGTCGGAGGCTCAGCTACAACGTTTAATGTTGTCCAACTCGAAGTTTTGGGAAGCCCTCAAAAGCAAAACGGTGAATGGCAGGATGTAGTAAATCTGTGCATTTGCGAATAAGATTGGCATCGTGGCTAGGATTGCTATATCACTTTAGAAAAAAAATAATCTCGTGCAACCATCCTTAAAAAAAGAGCAAGAATGGACCTTCAAATTATTGACCAGAAGACATGAAATTAGGAAAGAACGCGTTAATGACACTAACTTTTCTATGTTTTACCTATTTTGGATCTTCCCTGATCAACAAAAACTTTGTAAGCGATGGAAATGCTAAGCCCATAATGGCTGATTACTGTGCCTTCCATACAAATAATCCTCTTTATGCTTCACTAATGCTCATAAGAGATTCACCAAGATGAAGCTGTGATAGAACTTTAGAGAGTGGTAAAAGTACTAAGGACGGTGATTACGTGGCAATGTAGAAGCTTAGAGCTGTCTTAAGCGAGAATATCGTCAATTATGTTAAAGTTGCAAGACTGCGACATGGAGGCAATCGATTCAAATGGAGAGAAGTAATTCGTCAAGCTCAGGGCCACATTGTTCGATAGCACATAATTGAAGTTTTACCATCCCATTCAACTGTTATTATTGAAATTGGGAACAAATTATAACGTGAAGCGATTGAAAAAAATAAATAAATTGTTCGAAATTAAATATGGAGAAGGTCCATTGTATTGATACAACTTACCTTTTCCACAATTACCCATTAAGCGCTACCCGTTTTAGTGATTATTGTAAATATATTCCTTCATACTATATCATGTAAAGTACCGGGAAAAGTGAAACATAACCGGTTAATAATAATATTCATTTATTCGTTGAGTGCTGTGATGTCAAACAGAAATCTAAGTTAAGTCGGAACTGCTGGACCTTCAGATAAATCATCATTCACTGCTCGAAGAGCTCACAACTCATACAATTAATAAGCATAATTGTTTCCTTAACAAATCTTATGCATATGCAGTACATAGCTTTATTAGAACTAGCTATGCATGAAGACATTAGTAATAGTTTTCCGTACTCCTTATACCGCCTGTATACTTAAATTTTACATTGCGGTTATAATTGTTTGATTTATATCACCTTGGAGTATTTATTTCTTATTATAATTCAAAAGAAAACTTGAGACGAGCAGTGATTGCATAGAACGTCCTAATTAAAATATTTTTGTTCATAAAAAAACGGGAAATTTATTAGCAGTCTATATTGTTACACAAAACAATATTAAGTATTATTTATGAATTTAAGTAACTTTCGTTAGACTGGATTGAAATGTCTTAAGAATTCCAAATTCTTGTCGCAAATATCCCACAGTCACCGCCTGTCAGTGATTGAATATAATGTCGTGTACAAAAAAAAAAAATAACCATCTGCTAGCCAATTGCTCGATCCCACGCTGATAGCATTCTTTGGGGTGGCTGTCAAAGAACTTTTGGACCTGAATTCCAACTTCCGCAAAATTAACAAATTCTTTTCCCTTAAAGGAAATGGGCCATGGATTGCAACAAGTAGTAATCCGATGGTGCGAGGTCTGGACTATATGGTGGATCAGGCAGGAGTTCGAACCAGAAGGGTTTTTCATTAAATTTTCTCAAATTTGTAATCTCTTAGCTCATTTCTGAGGAGTAAATACGCGAGGGACCATTCTACTGCTCTTTTTTACTTTCCCCATAGAGCATAGATGACGACAATCAGTATCTTTCGACACACCATACTCCCTAGCAAGTTGGCGAGTAATTGTGGACGGATTTGACTCAACAGCTTTCTGCAGAACCTCATCAATATCCATTAATGGTCGCCCAGAGCCCTTCTTCCTTTCCAACGTCGTATCTCCACTGCTAAATTTTTCAAACCAACGCCGCGCTGTGCGCTGGTCAAGGACACCTTCTCCTTCATATTGAATAATTTCACGAGTTGCTTCAGCGGCTGTGAATTTTTTTTTCAAGCAATGCCTTACAATAAGGAGAATTTCACAGGACACTGTCATGTTTCTTCTTTGAAGCAAACAACTAAACTGAGGTTTTTTTTTAAGAGAATGCTCTAAAGGAATTGTGAAGTATTGGTAAGTATTAAATAGGATTAAAATATTTACATTCCTTTGAAATCTTGAATTTGAAAAAACATTCATTTTTTATTTACAAATTTAGTATTATTATAAAATAATTGTAATTGTATGTATTTCTTCTAACTTTCGTCCTAATCGGATGAATAAATAATAAAGCAATCAATAAGAAGTTTTATGGATTTAATTCAATCAATAAAGCTATTATTTGAAAATGTACAGAAATCATTTAAAGATTACGATGTTAATGAACACTCCTTATGTTACCGACCCAAGAATAAAATTAAAATTTATTATAGTAAATTGAAAGATAAAATATATACAAAAAATTAAAAAAGATTGATATATAAAATTCCTTGTTTAAATATCCTTGTATTTAGGAGAAACAAAACGTTTCATAATAATTTTACTTAAAGTAAATAATACGTTCAAATGTAAAATACATTGAGTATTTATATAGCAAAAAATGTGATTTGACTGAAATTAATGACCTCGCCAGAATAGCCTGCAAAAAGTTTTTCAATTACTAGATATAAGGTGTAAATTTAGTAATAAATAAAAATAACTAAAAAAAAATTAGGTATGTCAATTTATTAGTAATAATTTTGGTTGTTAAAAATGAATGTTTAATAAAAGCTCTTATTTAATAGATTTTCTTTGAGGATGACTGGATTGGCCGAAACGTTGGACTTTTAAAGAAAAAATAAGAGTGTTTTAAGATTTAACATGGATACAAATTATTTTATTTAAACAATAGTATTTAGTATTATTATTAAATAATTATAAATGTATATATTTTTTCTCACTTAAGGCTCAATCGGATGAGTCGTTTTCGAAATAAGAAAATACTTATGCGTAATCAATAATAGTGGAAGAAATTTAATGAAATTGACATGGGACCATTCAAGTACACATTAGCTAATCTTTAAAACTCAATAATAATTGGATTAACGTTCGCACCGTACCCTTAGTATTTGATTTCTTTATAGTCAGTCACGAAACCTACACGAAAATACAAAACGCGAATGAAAATTTTTGACTTTGAGTATAAAAATTGTTTTCGCTTCCTACAGTAGCTATATCACCTTCAGTAGTGGGGGAAGTAACAAAGTAAAAAAAAAAAAAAAAAGATCACTTTTAAATAGATTAATCAATTTCATTTGTTATATTAAATTATTTAGAATAAATAAAATTATTAGAATACCAGCGTCACTCTGGTGTTGAATAGAGCTACCTTTTGGATGCAGTAGCCAGTTGTTTGCTTCAGAAACTTGATACAGCTAAGGAGTCTTAGTTACAGAGAAACTTCCTGTAAGATATTTAATTGCGCTATGGAAATTCAAGATCAACAATTACTTTATATTTTTATATATGTATATTATACATATGAATATATACACTTTATATCTCATTGATATAATTACTGAAAAATATTTATACCATAATAAAGTATTGATACAATAATTTACGATTTTTTTTTTCAATCACAGGTCTATTAAGATAAATAATTTACGTAAATTTAAACAAAAATAGGAGTGATGTAATATAAGTAGTGGTTTAAAGTTTGTTGAATGTACAATTTATAATTGTAGCTTTATTTCATTTGTTTCTTATTTTTATTTGGTTTATTTACTAATGCAACATGTTCTCATGATTGTTTGTCTACTATAATCTTAGTAATTTTAAATTTCATGCAATTGAATCTTGTCTTTAAAATTCATTCATTCATATTCATTAAGGGCATAAATTTAATAATTTAAATACGCAGTATATATAAATTAATTCATTTTTTAAAAAGTAATAATATATTTCATTAAAGTTTATTAGTTAAAATAATTAAATTTTATAAAAATTTTTGAATTATCTTTTGAAACTTTATCCTGGACTTTGTTGGCCATTAATAAGCATGTGATAAAAATTAAAGATTTGAGAACCCTTATAAGACACCAGTAAACGACTATAAATTTGCCCTCCAACCCCTAAAATTCCACAGACAGCCATTTTTCTGAGTGTGGTACTAAGGGGTAGATAACAAGGGTTTAGCAGCTCGTTATATTGAAACTCGACTCCAAACCTGAGGCATCGTTCCCCTTACTTGTGTGCCCAACCATAAATTGTATTTGCCTTAAAGACTTTGTTTTCTAGTTTCAAAGTTTAATCAATTACTTCTTATCTTCGTTTAGGACAGAATGAACTAAAAAAAGCTATTTGGTGGGATTTAAAAATGAACTAAAACGTTGCTTGTGAGTCCCAAGAATTTTATTTTTCTGGTGATACCAATTTGATCTAAAAGACAGTAAATAGTAATTATTTTCATCATAGCGACAAACTTACAGTATCATAAAAAAAAAATTCGATTTATAGAGCTCTTTCCAGGCACAGAAAGTATAAAAGTAGACAAAAAATTGTATTCCCCTCCGGAGGAAGTTTTTTAGTTTTCGTATCTCAACAGCCTTCTTAAAAGTAATTTTGTGGACTGAAAATATGTACGTTTGGAGGTCTTATCTTTTTCCTTCCACCTAAACCATTTTTAGGGACGATTTTTTTTGGATAATTAACAAAAAACTAAAGAAAATATATTACTATGCTAATGATGTGAAAAGACTTCGAAACGTCGGAAAATGAAAATTAAATTAAATAAAAAAAGAATAAATTTCACAAGAATTAATATATTAAGAAATGACTCTCTCAATAATGAATAAAATTGGTTTGTAGATAAGTGTTTTATCTATTGCGGTGCTGGTAGGGAGAGAAAACATTACCAAACAAAATCTGTTAGTTTGCAGGGACTGTTTTTTTTCAAACCTCTTTATTTTTTATATGGTTACAGAATAAATAATAATATAATACATACATATACAATTAACATTAAATCTTCGTTTGCCGTATGGCATTATAAGATGAGCAAACATGGTCCGCTGAAGGCGGTTATACATTGGTGGCATGATAGCTGGGGGCTTAAAAGAAATGGAGAGGCCATTCCGGCTGGTGATGGTGGTGGTGTGATGACTTTAAGCTGCAGAGCCCGAAGTCCTTCCGTCGGCGAGGATGTCTACCAAGGGGACTGTGCTTTGCCACCTCCCAGGTCTTGTTGGAGGGGTGATTTCTCTGAATAGCGGGTTGGCACAGGCCTTCACCCCATCAAAGAATTTGATGTGCCTTCGGCCTATATCCTCCGGCACAGAGGGTAGCTGGAGTTCCTGGTGAATGGTGGTGTTTCTGGCCCTCTGTAGAGTTGTTCCACGGAGAACGGAATTCTGATAGCTCTGCAGCTTTTCAAGCGTGGTTTGGTAGAGGTGACGCAGCAGAGGTTCACCGTAGAGTAGAGTCGGGCGGATTATCGCCTTGTAGATTTGCAGCTTCAGCCTTAGTGAGAGTTGTGGGGATTTCAGGAGATGGAAGAGCCTGTAGCTCTTCTGCAGGGACTGTGGAGATGTACACACCTTAAAAAGAAATGGCCTGGAACAAAAATGTCGAGGCCTTGCGGTGGTCTACTCTAACAAGAATTCTGATTACATTCAAATTTGTAATACAATAATGCTAAGAAGACTTAGAAGGAGAAATATTGACTTGACCCTACTTTTTGTCATTTTTCTTCCAGGGAACAGTCCCATATACGGAATTTCAGCTCATTTCATTGAAAGAGAGGATCTGGAGGTGCTCAAATGTAACGTGAATATATAACTGTCTCATTTCTCTGAAAATAACAGACTATATAGAAGGTTTTTGGAGAGGAGAAATACGAGAATTAATGGGATCATGCCCTCTATCAAGCGTAAATGTTTTCAATAAACATGTTTATATTATTTTGATCGGATGCATGAAAATTTCGAATAGCGAAATTCAAAACCATTCTACCTATTGAGAAAGTATTTTACACTCGGAGCGGCCAGAATACTAATGTTAAACGATATCCGATTCCTAAAGAGCAACTTTCCGATAACCGCTCCCAGTTATACAATAAGAATAATAACAAAATTGTTCAAGTTTTTTAGACGTGAATTGAAAACCTAGTTTCTTTCTCTACAGCCTTAAAAGGTATGGATTATTATTTATTATTATTTTGTACAGATATAAATTATATTAAATAAATAAAAAAAAAAATTATTTCGTGCAAAAGAACAGTATGTTCCAATTAGTTTCCAGATATAACGTTTACGTTTTAGTTTGGGCCTTATTTCTTTTTCTTGACAATAAACCATTATTTTAACACTAAATTAAGGGAACTACACCCGGTAAATATAATTCATGTTATAGCATTGCAGCGTATAAGATGGATGTGTAAGGTTGTGTGGTTCAGTAACCAGTGGATCCCTAAAATGTAAATAAACACTGAACCGACGGGTAAACGTCCGAGGGGTAGACCGTAGCGTAGATGAGAGGATTGCGTTAAAACTGATTTAGTAGAATTGGGTTTAGAGGGGCATCACTGGAAGTATGTATATAGAAAGCAATTGGTAGTATCGGCATTGAACGTTCGGGTTTGTTAGGCCTTCATTATTACTATTATTATAAAGCATTATTTTAGATTTATTAACATATAGCATTAATTTCGATTGATCTAGACAATCCTCCAATTAAGCTAATATTTCTTCTAATTATTTCGCCAACTATGTATATGAGGGATTATAGAATTTTAATTTAAATATCTGGTCAAGCTGATACTGACTTTAAAGTTGTTGACCATAAAAGTATACCAATTTTATTACCAATGCAAAGAATCAGCTGGATACTAAGAATGTCTGAAAAAAATTAAAAGTTATGAGTTTTTTAATGTGTCAATTATTCGTTATCCTATTGTTAACTGATAGGGCATGTGCATGGAGGTTTATACCAACAATAGGCGATTTCAATAGGTCATAATTGAGAACTGTTTCAACAAGATAACGCAATGTATCCAGACCCGCCGTCAGGAAGGAACGAGGGAGCAAAATCCTCCGGGACCGAGTTTCCGGGGAACCCGATAAGAGTGGACTTTAAAAGGCTAAAAAGTCAATAAGTTCTTTAACAATCATATGAAAATAAAAAAACAATCTTTACTAATCATTAATATCACGTAATTTTATCATATTCTAACAGTATACCTAATTTTATGTACTTATTATACATTGTATTGTTTATAGTCTAATGAGAGTACTATGACTTTTTTAGTTAAAGTTTTTAAGATGAGTCTATGTTAGCAAGAATATTGATATGATTATTGAAACTTTCTCAGAAAAGAGTTTTGAATAATTGTAGTAAGAAAAAATATTTGAAGCTCTAATAGCATTGGGGGATATGAGTGAGAGAGGGTCCGCTGTAATATTTTACATCAAGTCCAGGCTCTGCATTTGCGGCTCTGAATTTCAAGTCGAAAATACCATAATAGTTAATTTTTATTATTATAATATTACTAATCCCACCACGAGACTCATCACATTACTTTTTTTTCAAAATCTTTAGGTGTTGTTCTTAAGTTTAAGGTAGTAACAATAAGTCGCATCGGTAAAGAACGGTAAGTGTGGGATATTTTACAATTCTTATTATAATATTTTTGATAGTAAATACAAGATAAATAAATTTAATAATTAGAAAAAACATATAAAATAATAAGTATTCTTATTAATATCTACATATCCTTATGATATATGTAGTATGTACATGTATGTGATATATATTTTTTTTTTTTCCCTACGCCACAGGAAGTGGGCTATTACGCCATTTTCCTTCTCGCAGCCCAATACAATTTTATTCGTCCTCTTAGTTCGTCTGTATCACGCTCAACATCCACCAGACCAACACACGCCAAAAGATGGTCCCCATCCATGTCCCCCATGTTGCATAGAGGACATTTTTTGGAGGTGTTTTTGGAGCAGATCATGTCCTGTCACTAGCCGAAAACAGGCCACTCTCTCAGCTCTGCTAAGATTGCCTGAGATTCTTTTTTCCTTATCCAGTAGGCTCTCCCACTTCTTTCCTTCCGCTTGAACTTTGTGTCTACCACTTGTCCTGTCCTTATAATAAGCGCTTATAAGTGATTTCACTGTTCTGTAGGAAAGTGGTAGAACAGGCTGATTCTCTGCACAACCAAGTATGTGATATATACAATGCAGTAAAAACGATTTGGGACAGAAAAATCGTACTACGCTTGCGCCCGTTTGATGATTGTTTTGGCTCAAGTTGGAACATTTTTCTTAATGACCTCCTGTCTTGTTATTTATGACTTACGGGGGAGGGGAGAGATTGTCTACAGTTTGCCACTTTATTCTAACCATAGTAAGAGGTCAAGTGCTCATTTTATGTTACCGCCACAGAAATAAAAGTCAACTCCCCTGGCCGTAATCGAAGCAGGTCCGTTGCAACGGGTTCGAACGGTCTGTTCATAATAGAACGACCCTATAATCATCATTTTCGTAAATGATCGTATATTGCGTCTTATTTATTATTATTTTATTCGGAACTTAATCCCTCCACTATTAAGCACTTGTTTTTGATTTAACTCAGCATTCAGCCAAGCATCGCTACAATACTGCTCACAGTACAAGAGCCGGAAAGAAAAAAAGGCAGTCATCTCACCCCAATTTTTTATTACTTTAATGAAAACTATGTATAATTACTAGTCAAAATTGATGAGTCTGCCAAGTATAGGTAGGGGGAATAAAAACGGCGGCTGTTCAAAAACCTTTAAAAAAACACTAATTTTTCATTCGGAGCTCTATATCTTAAAAACTACCAATAACACTAGAAAATCTAAGAGATTTATTATTTAAAGAAGAGTAAATTTGCTGAAATATTAGCCCTAAATGAGCTATTTACGTCCAATAGTTATCGAGATATATAGCTTTTTAAAAAGCAAAATTTCTTAAAAATCTACTGAAAGATTAGTAGTTAGTTAATTTATTTTGAGAATTCTATATCTCAGGAACTATGTGACGTACAGATGTCTATTAGCACTAAAATTAAAGCTAGTTTAATGAACTATAAAGAAGTTTCTGACCTTTAGCTTCGTAGTAATAGTAGTTTTCATGATATTTGCTAAAATAAATTGGTTAATAGTTGTTTGGACAATAAGTTGGATTTATGAAAAACTAATTTTCTATAAACTAATTGTTAAATTTACTACAAAATAGTTAATTATGTTTATCTTTGTAGGAGTAGTAGTTTTTATGATATTTGACAAAATAAACTCACAAAATGTTAATTTCTAGTTGTAATAAAATATAATGTAATAAAAGATATTTATCTTACTATAAAGTACTTTATTACACTTATCTTCGCAGAGGTTGTAGTTTTTATGATATTCACACATGAATATGAATTTGGCAAATGAAAATTTGTCCGAACAACTCTAAATAAATTTATTTCAGCAGATTTCATGTAAACTATTACTTGTACGAAGATATACATCATAAACTACATTATATCTCTTTAAACTAGCTTTAATTTGAGTGCTAATAGACGTCTGTTCGTCAAATAGTTTTTGAGATATAAATTTTTCAAAATAAATTCACTAACTACTAATCTTTCAGTACGTCCCATACAACATTTTTATGAAATGTTGCTTTTTAAAAAGCTATATCTCGAAGACTATTTAACGTAAATAACTCTATTAGGGGTCATATTTTAGCAAATTTACTCTTCTTTAAATGACGTTCTCATTGGTTTTCTTGTGTTATTCCTACTTTTTAAGATATAGAGCTCCGAATGAAAAATCAATGTTTTTTTATCGTTTTGAAACAGCCGCCATTTTTTATTCCCCTACCTATACTTGGCAATTGACTTATCAATTTTGACTATTAATTATACATAGTTTTCATTAAAGTAATCAAAACTTGGGGTAAGATAACTGCCTTTTTTTTCTCCTCTTGGGCTCTTGTACTATCAGAGCATCCATTCGAATGACTTATAACAAGTAAATATAATACAGAAAATGGACTGACAATTCAATAACTACACAGAGTATCGTGATGCCCAGAGCAGTTCGAAACTAGAATCCGACCGTTTATGAAAAATTATCTGTACCTTAGAACTGATTATTTAACCCAATTTAGGAATTGTTACTCCTTCTAAGGCTATGTTTTGCTAAGTCTTCGATCCTACAACGGAGAAGGAAACTAAACTTCATGGAAATAGGACTTACTCTATTCAATACAGAACCCTCTGATGCCAAAAATGAGAGATTACACCTTATAAGAAATCGTATACTCCTAGAGCAAACTTAATAATGACGCCGGAACTGTCCGATTTTCAAGTTGTACTCGTTGCTTGTTGACCCATTAATTGTTAATAGATCCTTTATTTCTTTATCCTTTATCCTCAACTTTTCGTAAAGCTCTTATTTTTGCAACCTGATCTAACACCATAGCACATTTTATTACAATAAATATTAAATCATCTACTATGAAATAAAGAAATATTTTAAAAAATATTTATTGGTATTTTTCATAAATTAATGTATAATTAAACATTATGCACATGGAAATAAATACTAATTAAATACTATGTTCAATAAAATCACCACTTCGTGTTCATAACTCTAATGTTACCATATTATTGGCCTCAACAAACCTCAAAACCTAAATTATATATTTTAAAATTAATTATTATAAAATTGAATTATTATAGCACATAACTAATTAATTATAATGTGTTGTAGATATAATAGGGGCTTGCTGGTTGGCCGGAGGGATCGTGGGGTTCCTCCCGCTCTTCGGGTGGTACTCGGACGATGGTTGGAGAGAGAAGGAGAAGTGCCTCTTCACCAAAGTCATGGACTATGACTTCCTCGTGTTCCTGTACTTCTGCACTATTGTCGGTCCAGCCCTTCTCATGGCTGCCTTTTATGCTCACATCTACTCCGTTGTGCTCAAGCAAGTAAGTCAACAATGTTACGACTAAACGTTGTAGGTTTAATGAAAGCAGTTTTTTATTTTTCATTATGGTCCAAACATTTTTTATAAGAATTTTTCAAATTAGATTTTTGTTGTTATTTATTTCCGTGGATGAATTCTTTTGACCACATAAATATTTTCCTTTTTATTTTATTTCTACTCACTATGGTTTAGTAAAAATTAAAAAAAATGTTTAAAGTAAGTTAATCACCTAAATAAGGAAAAGGAGTAGCTCAGTGAGTAAGGCGCTATACTATCTCCCGAGCCTGGGATCTCGAATCCGCCTGTGGCACATAATTTATTCTGTTACTTTAGCCATGAGTCAATCCTGTCGGGTTTGTAATTGATCCAGCACCTAAAATAAGGCAACTTTTAATTGGGAAAACAAAGCCTGGTAGTTGAGTGTGGTCATGAACAAATCAACTTCTTTCATAACCGTTGTTCTTTACAAGGATAGAAAACTGACCTTTCATGCGTATTGCTTTATAGAGTTCTATTTCTATTTGAAAACGCGCAGACATATTTTTCTTTTTTATATTATTAATAATAATTTTTATATTATTAATAAATACTAAAATGTTTGTAATTTGTTCGTATCTTTAATATACTCAACGTGAAAGCTACATTTAGTACAATACGTTAAACGTCTGTATGCATTCTG
>NW_027108234.1:195910-207199 GCF_000696795.3 Halyomorpha halys
ATGATAATGAATTAGATTGAACAGTTCTTGCATGAATTTAGCTGACGGAGTAGAAGACGGGATTGTTAAACAAAAATTCTTTATTTTTTTTAAGAATTTGTTTTTCAAAAATTTCTATAAAAATCAGTTCTCATAGTCAGATTCAAGGTGTAGATAACATTTATGACAATTCATGTCATAATTAGTATGAGATATGATTATCATAATTAGTATGAGATATGATTATCATAATTAGTATGAGATATTCTATAATACGAATTTGTGTACATTAATATATAGGAACCAACAAAACCTGAATTGAATCGATTCAATGAAAAATCATGAGTTTATTTTTCATGTGAAGGTTTAATCGCTGCCTTGTTATTCATTTAACTATATTTTAAATCCAAAATATCGACTTTGATAGTATCGTTAATCAAAATTTTTGTTTATTGAAAATTTAGTTGATTCATAAATTTACTCGCAGGCAGCTAATGAGTGATCTTAAAAAGAGAAAGTTTAGAACTCTCCATTTTTCCTATTAAGAAATTTAAATTGAATTCCGTTCCTTGCCATAGAATTCTATTCCCAGTGTTGGATATAGCACAATACTTGGATTTAATTAAACCAAGTCGACGATCTTGCTTATTACAGGGTATTAGTAGCAATCTTGCCTTTGAAATAGTTTCCATTCTGACTTTGGGCTCAGAATTTTATATCATTCTCCTTCGGGGCTGGGAGCTATATCGAGTTTTGAGTTATTGCAAAACTTTCCTTCTTTCGACTCGGTTTCTTTTCTATATATGCTATTGTAATACTATGGAATAGAAAATTATATTTCAATCTTCTGATAGGAATCATAATAAATCATAAATATTGAATTTTAATGTTCAATATATTGTCGATTACTATATTGTTATTTGAACTTACAGAGATAGAATTTTATATAAAATGCTTTATGTATGAAATACTGCAAGCAGTGAAATGATTGACAAATAAGTTTCTGATATCAATTCAAACGCTCCAATCAACTACTTATTTTGATAATATGAGATTAGTAAAAAAAATATAATACAATTTTTTAAAAATATTACTGGTTATAAGCCTTTTTTCATGGCCAGAATGCATCTCTCGATATTTCCATATATTCCTTTAAATTTAATGCCTAATCAGATAGTTAAATACTTTTGATATCTGAGATCTCTAAAGAAATTTTTCGGTATTATAAGTAACTTCCCCTCCGGCAAACTTTAATTTTTTTTACAAATGCTTAAATAATTTACTATTGGGTATTCTGTTGAAATGATGTTGTAGTATTATTGAATTAGATGAAAGATAATATGTTATTTGTTGTATTTACACGTAAATATACAATGTGATGAATTAACCCCGCCTAGTAGTAGAAAGATTTTGCCTTTAGTTGAAAAAAAAAAATGAACTTCGTGATATTACAGTGCTCTAGATTAAAAAGTCAATTGATCATCTAAAACGAGTTATGGAATAGGAGCTATCTGCACGTTGAAACCATTGAGAATCATCAATAACCCCCACCCCATACAAATACACTGTCAAAGCTTTGATAGATAATGAAAAATGTAAAGAAAACAGTATTAGATGGTTCCGCCATCCTGGTTTCAAATATTTTTGAACTGCTTCTTTTAATTCTTGCCCAAACATCAAACCGGTTTGTAAATGAGCAAACACAAATTAAAACCTATGTAAAATCTATTATTTCTTGTGATTGTTATTGAGATTAAAACTTATTTGTAAGGTTTAAAAACATCAACTCATCATTCTAGAAACATCTTAAAATAATTCTCGAAAAATTATTTAGGTATCTTGTAGGAATAGTTGAGGCGAAATATCTCCTTAAGGACGCCTTGGTTTTTATTATTTTTAAATAGATTAAATATTATATAATAATAGTATTGTTTCTTTGAGACTCAGGAGTTATCACAGTTTAAGCAATGCCATATAGAAAATAAGATATCATAATACTTTAGAAATTATCTACAAATTCTAAAATTATTCAATAAAATATTTTTTTTCAAAAACAACTTATAAACTTATTTTATCAAAAACACAAAAATAAATACTCCTGATAACCGCAGGAGAATTTTTAAAAATTCTGATTTATTTATCTTTTTCATAATACCGGTACAAAAGTTGCATAATATCAATTCATAATACCGTTGCATCATACTAATGTTTCTACAGTAATAATTATTTAAAAAACAAATGTAATATTATTTATTTTTTCAATAGCAGAATATTAAACTTGATTAAGCACATTTATACAAACCATAAACATTGTACAAACAAAAATAACATAAGGCTGAGTGGCTTCTACTTCATACTAACACAAATTGCATTATAAATCCCAAACTATTTTAACAAGTTTAAATTACTCCCAATGAGCTTTTCAAAAGAAATAAAAACACGAGTTGTGTAATATAACATTTTGAACCGTCTTTTCCCCTCTCAGAAAATCATTTATTATTTTACACATGCGAGAGCTGGCAAAAGTTTGGGAGGCTAAAACTTTCCTCCTTAGCGACCAAAAACTTCAGGTTTGGACATTGGGGGTAATTTTTAATTCTTCCTCTTCACCTCCCCCCCCCCCAAAAAAAAGACTTCATCATTATCCTAAAAAAGAATTTTTAAAGTTGGTTGAAGTTCTTTACTATAAAAGCCAGTCAGCAATCGTCTTCTTGTAAGACTGTTCTGAAAGATAGGATGTTAAGGTGAGGGTGTCAAGTCAAGTTATGTATAATATTTGTTGTAATTTTTCGCACTTGTATGTATAATGTGAATGGTGTCCAAAACTTAAGGTAGTGCTAGTATATCTCAAATGCAACAGAAAGGTTTTATTGGGTATGATCCAATTGCGAATAGAAGGATAAATTCTAATTTTGAGTTGTTTATGTGGTTTTTGATGAAGAAGGAAGAGATAATAAAAAACCTATTCATTTTAGGTAGTTCTCAATTACAACAAAATGATTGAGTAAAATATACAAAATTTCCTTCATGAACAAATAGAATTTTCCCTTATTAACCACTGTCAGAAGACAGCTTTAAAGGAACTAAAATTGATTTTTAGCATAAAATTGATTTTTGTGATGCAAAAACTGATGTACTTAAATAAATTGACTTTTAAAAAATAAGTACATTAATAAATAAGTTTAAAAAAAACACGAATTTTCTGATCAAAATCAAGAAAAGTACCTGTAGTAAATGTTTAATTTTAAATGTTTTTTAATTTTCAAATATTAAATAAATTATTTTAGGGTGTTGTTTATAACACAAGGTTGTTCAGAAAATATTTTGAAGGGCCTCTCCTTTGATCTGGAAAGCCCCGTCATCTTGCCAAGTGCCCAGATTTCCCACTTGGTTAATGACGGCCCTGACACAAAGTTCTGTCATAAAATTGCAATTCTACTAAAATATCAATTATTTATTTTTTAAAAATTCAATGTAATCATACGTATCCTATAATATACAAAATTACTGCTGAGGCATTGCGATTCGCCAGCCTTTCTGATGCGTAATAGAGAATTCGGTGAACTCAGTAATGGAGGCGATAAGGGCTTAGTGGGCCCATAACGAAAATTGATTTTGGGACTTAAATTGAAGAGCTAATTGAACCAATCACGCCTCATTGATCGACTGCGGTCCACACCTGAAGTGTGGGATGGTCTCAGCTGTTCCGAAGTGCAATCGATACGCTCATAATTCCAGCCCAGGAACACAATTGGAGGGATCAATACAAAACAAAAAAAAAATGATTCAACAATTATATATATTTAGAAATTTAAATAATCTACCTTCTAGCTTCTGCGTAATTCTATGCCAAGACAATTCTTAATAATCTTTGGTCCACGGGGGGATAGTATTGTTTACTGTTTTTTTAAGGAGATGAAATGACCAGGATCACGGACAACTACCAAGGTTGATGGATCAGGTACTAACTTTATAAAGGAAGGATTTTCACCAGAAGAGTCGTCCATACCTAGAGTTATTCCACGACAGGTATAATACAAGACAATTTGCTGTACCAGTCACGTTCGTACATGCACCTGGAGCAAGAAGCCTATTGCCATGCCAACCTGATTATAACAAGCTTCTGTATCCTAGGATCAAATTACTTATTTAATATTTTTGATTTATGAAACGGTCTGATTAATCAGACGATTAATTTAATTGTATGTATGTACTGCCAGCAAAATTGATCTGTAGCTTATATCTCAATCCTGTTTAATAGCATTCCTGTTCAAATTACATCTGTATTAATCTCGACTAATTACAATATAAGCTCTTCTAAAATAACGTAAGTGATTTAAATCATGACCAAATAACCATAATATGTTTTAACACTGACAACAAATAATTGTCTATATGATAAGAATTACTTCAATCGGTAATTATTTAAAACAGTAGTTCTCGACCGATGTACCGTAAAACCAGGGCCCTGTTTCATAATGAAAGCTAATAGTATTAGTTAAAAATACAAGTATAGAAACAACGTGGTAATTACACTAATACCTATATTTTTTTATTATAGGGAGGACTATTAGTGATATTACAGGAATTAAAAAGTACTAATGTACAAGTCAGTGTAATTGTATTAAGTTAAATCGACAAGACTAATAGTATTAGTTTGTACTTTATTATGAAACAGGGCCCAGGTATGTGCAAATAGGTAATTGACAAAAAGTATTAAAGAAAGATTATTTTCAAAACACATTTTTCGTCAATTGATTTTAACTCAGGACAACGTAAAACTATTACTGTAATCAGTAATTGTTACCATAGAGCTCCAGTATTATGTATAACATATTAATTGTAATAATATGGTATTAATAATATTAGAAATATTCGGGGCCCATACTTTCTGAGGAGGAGAGAGGGGCCGAAGATAGTTTTAAAAATTTACAATAAATATTCTTAAAAAAAATTTTCTTTTGAGGTTAACGATTTTCAATTTAATGAAATTTTTTATTAAAATTATCACCACATGGTACAACGTTTCGGGACCATTGTCCCATATTCATGCACCTTAAACTTTATCATGGTGGAACATCACTTCATGTAGTTTCAACTGGTATTCAACTTCTAATCTTTTCATATGGTTTTCCCTCATTTCCATATCTTCGTCTAATCTGGATTATCTCTATAGGAAGATTGGTGAGTCAATTCTTAAAAAAAAATTTCTTTTGAGGTTAATGACTTCCAATTTAATGAATTTTTTTATTAAAATTATCACCACATGGTACAACGTTTTGGGACCATTGTCCCATATTCATGCACCTTAAACTAACTTTATCATGGTGGAACATCACTTCATGTAGTTTCAACTGGTATTCAACTTTTTAAATTTCAAAAATTTCATTAAATTGGAAGTCATTAACCTCAAAAGAAATTTTTTTTTTAAGAATTGACTCACCAATCTTCCTATAGAGATAATCCAGATTACAATAAATAATATCAAGTATCTGTTTAAACTTCTATGTCAGGCTCAGCTGACGGCAGCCCTGTCCACATGCCCTACTTAGTTTACTTAAAACTTCCTCACAATTTGTCATGGGACACTAACCATGGTATTATAAATTATGTTAATCATAAACCATTCCCGTACAAATTCTGAGTAAACTTTGCGGTAGATTTACCAAAATCTCACCCATCATTATAAGTCGAGGACAGAGGTTCCGAAACTTTTTTCACCGCGGAAACCTTTAGAGAAGAAAAACAATCCTTGGAGTGGCTTAGTAGGTTGGAAGAAGAAGAAAACTCTTTAATACCGATATAAAATCAGTGTTCTCAATTAAAAAGTCAACTGTATAAGATTGAAGAGGGGAGATTTGATTTTTGAAAACTACCTGGCAGCTTAAAAGCCAATGTCACTAGAATTTTAAACGAATACAAATGTTAATTACAGGAAAACTACAACATGCTTCTACAGTTTTCTAACTTCAGTGAAAATTTAAATCTATAAAGTGACCATGATCAAGTCTCTCAGTATTTTAAGTATATCACATTCCTGTTGCTGATGAAACTTCTGGGAGATACATGATAAAGATATTAGTAAATAATAATATTTTAAATATTGATCCTCAATAAAATAAAATAATTAAATTGGACAATAAAAAAAAGAAAGATATTTTGAAGACTATGGCGTAACTTCCCAATACATGGTTACATGATGATAAGAACATCCTTAATGGGATTGATATATTTAAACTATAAACGACAAATGAAATAAACAATTTTTATTATCACAGTGAATCCCAAGTGAAACTTAAGACCCTTGTATCTTGACAGGAACATTTTATTGACAAGAAATTTTTAACATATTTCCTAAAAACAATTTAACTTAAACAATATTTTTAACATAATAAACTCATTCGACTGAAAAAATTTTTTTTTTTTGTGAAATTGTGAAAATAAAATATTCAAGTGTAATGTTTTCAAGGGTTTGTACATCGCTCAATAGTTTGAACATTATTGAAATGCTGGTTTCACTTCTACCACAAAAAAATGCATTCTACTTTTCGAGCAGAACTACTCATTATGATTTGCTGTATGTAGCAAACGATAGAATCACAAATGACTTTTCACTGGGATATAATTCTTGAGGAATAATTAATATTTTCAAAATGTATTATGAATTTTTCAGCAATGAACGGAAAAGGAATCACAGTAACCAATAAAAGTATTAAAGTGGGCTTTAAACAGTGAGAGCGATGAGAAAGGACTCAACCGCGATGTGATTGTAGCGCCACAACACAACTGGCTGGCCTTTGGAAAAATTCTTTCTTACAGAGACGTGAAGATGTTTTTTGTAGCTAAGTTTTAAGCTCTTTCGAAGTTAATTGTGTCAAAGAGACAGTTTCGTAATCTGAATCATTGGAGTTATATTAAAAAAAAAAAAACATTATTGCCTCCATTTATTGATAGAATCTTTTACAATGATAAAGCCATCATTCTATTTGAAAGATCGTTTTCCAAAAATTGCTGATAAATCGATACATGATCCCTCGATATTAATTATTTTAAAAGTTCGTATCATATTTTTAAGGATTATGGTTCTATTAATGTGAAACATAACATTTGAACTATTCCAGAAAGGGTCAAGGTATAAAACGAAAAACAATACTGAATTTCTTCTACTTTACATGCTCTGCAGTCTATTTTAAATTTAATTTTGGGAAAACATGGAAATTGAATTAAAAAGATTGATTCCCAACAAAATTCACAGAAAATTTAATTTTGGTCAAAATTTCTAAAGAGGAATTCATTACAACAACAAATTAGCTGAAAAAGAGGAATTTTATTCTTCATTTATCATTTAACGAAAACAAATCTGTAAAAATTACCAACAGACCTACGAAAAGTAATTAGCCACAACTCTGTCGAAATAAAGTAACCAGAGAAGTCAGAGGACAATTAATCTTCTTAGAAACAAGACACAAAAAATTTAAAAAAAGTAAAGATAAGGCAATCGTAGTCAAAGTTTAAGACAACTCTGGAGGCTGGGATTCGTTTTTTAAAGCCTGAAGGTAATTAAATTCAAGCCCCGCAGCTTTAAATATTATATTATGCTAGTTCTCTTTTACTAATGGCAGTAATCACTCTAAATTATATTGGCTAAACTATGAAAACTTACCACAATAACTATGTTCCCTAAGAATTGAGTGAAAATGGGTAGAGCATCTTTTGAGGAAATCTAACTGTTGGGCAAGAAGAGCTGACGAATTCCCTTGGGCAGTAGAAAACTTGGTGTTCGACACTCCAGACACTCATGGGGGAAGGGGCTCATGATAAACTTAAGATATATTGCGGTTGTTTTCGTGATAAGGAGATAAGGTAAAGTAAGTGCCAACAACTTAAACTAACTTCCTCTTAAACAACTAGCATTCATCTAGTCTTTGCTGAAAACAACTAACATCCAACCAGCCTTTGTTGAAAATAATCAACTCTACCAACCATTGTTGGTACGGCCAATCTGAAGATAACAATTATTATTATAAAAGAGAAAATTATTTATAAATAAAAACATATTACTATTACTATTTATCTTCTTTCATTAACTCGACTTTCTGGCTCGTGTGTTCTCCTCTAATATCTTCGACCACTCTAACTATACATAAATCTCGGAATCTCCAGGTATCCTCCTGCTGTGTACGGGCCTCAGCGGTTCTAAGGCTGGATAGGGATTCCCATGCTCGCATTAGATTTATTTAGTTATATATTTATGTATTTATATTTATATTATGTATCTCTATCGACTGAAAATGTATGCAATATATTTAACTCAAACACCATAGACCTCCTTGCTACAGTATGCTAGATATGAATATTTATAATTAATCATTGGAGTTCTTCTCCAACGGTATCGTGTTTATCAATTTACTATCCTCTTATTATGAGGTGGCATGCAGGGATTTTTAATTATAAAGTAAAGTCTTGGTTGCATATTTTATATTTACAATCATATTACATGAGCAAGAATAATATTATGAGAGGGCATGGTAGATTTATTTCCTTAAGCTTTAATTATTATATTATGAATTGAGAAGTACCAGTTGGGATCTTTGTTATTTATATTGACTCTAAGTTTATCAATTCTATAATTGCCATTCAAAATGCTACTGAAATGTCTTACCTATCTTGGTGCGTCTGTCTTCTTGCCAGTAGCCGCGGCAGCGCGTCCTTGTTCCGCGTCGCTCCGCAGGTGTCTCTCTTATCTTTACTTCAAGGCGGCTTTCCTTCTTTGACAGAGGTCATCGCCTCTGGCCAGGGATTTTTGTGTGCCCAGGTGTGAAAATATTCTCACTTCCTGAAAATATCCTTTACTCTCTAATCATTTAATAATTTTCTGTCAAAACCGTTTTGCCCCTTATGTGTCGTTGTCAAGACTAAGTCTTACAATACTTTTGACTGTGAATTCATGTAATAAATATAAGTAATGTTAACCTTAACTATTGTGTGTAGTTGCGGCAAATGGTGACGATCAACGGAGCGGGCGGCTCCATGCTGCGAGTTCTGGGAGCGGCGCGGAAGAGGGACGTCAAGGCGACCAAGAACCTCTCCATCATCGTCCTCTTCTTCATCATCTGCTGGTTCCCGCTCTACACCATCAACTTCGTCCAGGCCTACTGCGAGAAATGTTCCGTGAACCCATCTGTACTCAACTTCTTCATCATATTGTCACATCTCAATTCCGCCGGCAACCCTCTGCTGTATGCATATCACCTTACGGACTTTAGAGCTGCTCTAAGGTTTGTATTAGCATTTTAAAGCACATCCTTTGCTCTAAGTGTCAGTACATTGTTTCAAACAAGCTTTCAATAACGATGGGTCTGGTAGTGGAAATGAGTTCATTTTAATTCACTTCAAAATGAAGATCTTGTTTGTATGTTCTACTTGATCTCTTATATAAGATATATTAAACGTGAAAAAAATACTTATTAAAATATATTATACGTTAATAAGATATATTAAACGTGAAAAAAATACTTATTAAAATAAAGATTAAATATGAGAATACAGTCACAAACCACAGATTTATCGACGTTAACCTCTCAATGGGGAGAGAAATTTAACGCATTATGCTGATACAATTTCGATCTTTTATATTAATAATATTATAATTGTAGAGAGAATGGAGAAATTGAATCCATAATAGTCATAAAATGGGAGAAATAGGTTGTGTTATTAGGGGCCCCTACATGGTCAGTTGGGACAACAGTAAAACTGAAATTCCACGTTCAGATTGTAAGCTTAAGACATATTTTTTAAATCTGATCAAGATTTGGATTGGAGGTGGCTCTGAAAATTCCTCCCCAGGCTTCGGCCTAAAACTTTACAATCTGAACGTCTAATTTTGGTTTTACTGTCATTCCTACTGATTGTATAGGTGCCTATTTACAGATGACAGAAGATATTGAAATTCAGATTTATACTACTTTAATCGACCTTCCTGGACATTTCCTTTAATCAACCATATCAAAAATACAAACTTTTCTTTTTATTTGAAAACAATCTTATTTTCAAAATATTTTTCAGTTTCTAAATGAATTATAATACTATTCTCACTCTATCGAAAATTAATAACATGATTAGTTTTGGTATTCTGTAAGAAAAATAAAATATTTGTTGGAAACACTTGTGTAGTAGGAAAGGTTTTACGTCTCTCTGAACATGAGATCGTAGTGCATTATTCAAAATGGCGAATTTTCACATGCGCAAGCGAGTGCATTGGGTGGTGTAAGTTGATCCGTCGAGAGTCGATTTTGGCGCTAAAATGAAAGGGTGTGTGGGCAAGACATTGTGCAGGATCCACACGTTTGTGCTCAGGTAGTAAGTACAATTTTAGAACTGCCAATGCATAAATATTTTAATTAACTTTGTTAAATTGTTTACATCGAGAACTGCTCGTACTATACTTTAGGTATCTCGAGTGTATTTTAAAATTATAATAATTAGTTTGGAAAAGGGGTGGTATTGAAAATGTGAGACCTTTAATTCAAAACAACATGCATGTATTTTCCTTTTATTTCATTAGCTGATTCCCTGGAGGGGCAATTTGGGTTAGTGCGTCAGTATAAATCATTCAACTATAATATTAAATATTTCAGAGGGTGGTCTCATAAGTAAAGCGATATCGCTTTTCTGGTGAGTGACGTCTTTGCTGCCGCGGTCACGTCTTCCTCGCTCTCCTCGTCCAGGATCAGCTCTTGGCGAAATGGTGAAAACATGAAATCTTCGCCTGGTGTCAGAAAGACGTATGTCTGTTTCGATCAAGTGCTGGCCAGCAAGTCCTTGCATGGTGCTTTGGCTGAGGCGGCATTGCAGTCGCGGCGTCTTCGGAGTCTTCCGGTGTCGGCGGCAAGGGGGGGCATCAGAAAATGAGAACCCGACCCCGACTTTACATAAATTCAAAAATTAACCGGAAAATTCGGATTAGTTAAATCCGACAAAAGATTTTGCCCTCCCTTTGGAATCAAGTTTAGTATTGTATATTTTAAAATAACATCAATTGGGTGTAAACACATTGTTTCAGATCTTCCCAATTACGTTTAGTGGTTTATTTTTTATTACAATAAAATTTATTATGTTTAAGTAATTAAATTAACAAGTATTTGATAAAAAATCTAGAACAACAGTTGAATGTATTTGTTATCTTGTTTTATTTCTTTTTCTTTTTTTTTTTTTTTTAATTAGATTTATTTATTGATAGATATTACAATCTGCCACACAGTTGTGGGCAATAGGTAATATTGATAAATGATCTCATACATACTAAAATAA
>NW_027108234.1:212399-215283 GCF_000696795.3 Halyomorpha halys
AGTGAGCAACTGACAAAGGCTGGAGTTGTTATCTCTAATACGAGTCTATGGCTGCTGTTGGTATTAAGGAACGTTTACACAATTCACTTAAAGTTAATAAATAAGCGACAACTCACCTATATTTTAGCTCTCATGTGAGCAGTCTCACTTATTATCTCACTGACACTGTTTTTTCACTACTGTTTTTATTTTAGTTCACTGGAAAAATAGTCTATTGTGGGACACGAAGTAGCATATGTTCATTTGCTAACTAGCGCATGCGCACACTCTGTTTTATTTCTATGAATTTTTTATTGTCTTCCACTTGCTTTGTCCATATTCACGTTTCTTTTCATACCCCCATCATTATTGTGTTTCTTATTATGATGAAAATAGTGTAAATAGAAGGTTATAGCCGACTTACGTTCGACGTCCATCATGTTCGCCTCTTTGGAACACTCATTCCTATGGAATACCGACGCTTGTTACTTCCATTGTTTATCACGCATTTGTCAGTATTTTTGATTTTCAGCAAGTGGATATCCAGTTGATTAAATATAATGTAGATCCGGCTTCAGAAGTTACAATTCGTGTAGGGCTTAAAGTTGTGAACCGCTCACAATATTTTTGGCCAGTTAGATATTAATAAATCAACTACTTATAAGACCTAATTACGTTTGCTTAACCTTTAACTCTTGCTTAAGTATGACATCGAATCTCTTCGGAGAATACAAACGATTCAGTTGATCGATCCTGTTTTATAACGACTATAATTAGACCACAACCGTTAGTAATCAATTAGTTTCCCTGTAAAGCCATCGTGTCTCTGGGGTTATTGGAGCCTTAAAACAAAATCTATAGGTTTTTAAGAACGTTAATAAAAAAAAACATTAAAAAAAAAAAGCATTGAACATTACAATGATATTACAAAACATATTTTTTTTTTAAATTTAATATAAAAGTTACAAAAAATATGTCACAATTCTAGAGATACAAAGCATATTCTCAACACTGTTTTTCTGCCTTTGATTCTTATATGCAGAACTTTCAGTTGTTTCAGATGTCAACTAATTTCACTTGTCTTCTGCTTCTTAAAACTCTTCTGTTGACTCTTAAAAAATTGACTCAAGTTCCTTAAATTTGTAACCATCTATCAAGGTCTATCTACACTTTCCACCTTGTAAAAATTCTACGTACTTAAACTGTTATATCATAGAGGAAGTTGTTAAGGGCTCCTAACATCTCAAAAACTTTATTCCTAGAAAGGTGAAGTATTCATTCATATTTATACATCTTCTGCCCTTACCATACTATACACAGTAAACTTTTAATAACACTTGAACTTTGAATATTTGTTATTCATTTTTACCATTCAGATATGGCTTGAAATTAAACTTCAACATTATGTCCATCAATAACATCACCCAACTTAATTATATAAGTGAACATTGTAATGGTTTATACATTTACAGTACCCACTACTACTATCCTTTCACTCAAGTTGGTGTTGAAGTTTTTTAAAATTATGACCTTGACCCATTAAAGAATTAAAAACTAATTCATGTAATAAAAATATTACATATAATAGGGATGTCTATTATGACCCGAGATTTTAGTACAGAATCCAATTCCTTTGTCATTATTATTTTTAAAATAATAAAAGCTTAGTTGTCTGTTAAAATAATAATCATAAAGAAATGAGAATTCTGGCATCAATAGATGATATTCCTGGGGGTGACTTGTAAATCAAAATGACAATATTGGTGAGAAACACTAAAGAAGGATACTACCTGCATTGTCTAGCTAGTTATAGTAACCAACTTACTAGGGTAGAACTCTGGCAGGAGATTGACCTTGACAAAGGAATGAGAATCGGATTTTGTGACAGGAATAAAATGAGTTCTGTATAAGAAGGGTACTACATTAAAAAAATTTCCTTTCATAGCTTAAAAAGTTTGTAAACTGGTACAAATATCATAAAGTAAAATCTATATATTTCCATCTGCCTGACACAGGATGTTGAATGTACTTGACACGATTTTGGATAAAACAAAAGAATAATAATTGTGTTGATCATGATCATTTAAAATAATAATATTCAGTGATTTCACTATTAAAAAAGGAATAAAGTAGTATCTGATGATATATATTATCAAATAAAAATTGATCTGGTAAAAAAAATATTGATTTGAGCCACACCAATACAAACTGCCTATTTGTAGAAGAATTTTCCACTTGTATCCTCCTCTCTACACAAAACCTAAATATTGTGTGGCTTGCCACAGTATTCTCCTTTTTTCCAGTAAATTTTAGGACATTTTTCATATATTTTAGCACATTTTAAAAAATGTTATCTATAAGTTGTTTCTATTATTGAATCCAGTTATGTGAAATAAACAATTACAAGATTTTTTCTAAAAAAATTGATAGATAATAATTCTTTTAATATTTTTTTTTAACTAGAGGATTAAAATTTTAATATTTCCATAAATCCTCACTTATTTATTTAATTTTTTTTTTGTTTTAGGACATTGTTATGTGAAACAAGAGGCAAAGATACAGCACTCCAGCCAAAGCGTCATCCTGTTTACAGGATACCCAATTCTACTCCAAAATTACCCCATAAAATTTTTGACCTCGAAACACCTGAGCAAAAAGTAGATGACAGCAGGTACTTATTTAATAAAAACTAGAGTGCATTCAATTACCAGTAGATTTTAGATTTATATAATATAACCCATAGAAAAGTTAGTTCCTTAATATAAAAATATGAGTATTACTATCTAACTTATTCATGGTCTGATCTTGCTCTATCTACTCTTTTTATGTTTAAAAAGGCCTACAACGTATTATTATTTCTGACCAAATGGTCAACATCTAAATATCTAAATACATAACAATATAT
>NW_027108234.1:215333-221306 GCF_000696795.3 Halyomorpha halys
TATATATATATTATATTACGAGGTACCACCTATTTTTAAAATAGATCAAATATGACCAACCTCTATTTTACAAATTATACTAATCGTGCTACTTGTTGCTTAAATTGCATTTTTATTATTCCACCTTAAATGTAACATTAAAAAAATAAAATATTACACAGTGATCATAAGTAAAGTAAAATACTACACAGAGATCATAGAATAAAAGGAATTATGTTTGCTTGTTGTATTAAGTTTTAAAATATTTTTAAAATCCTTACAATTGATCTATCATTATTCTTAATATTTATACTTTATCTTCATCCCACCAAATAAGTCTATAAGTTCAGTAGGATAGTGTAGCAGAGTTGTATAATTACAATAACATTTTCTATATAATAAAACTGTGCTGTAACTACTTAATCATTGACTTATTGATCTCAAAAATGATATCTGTAAAGTTCAAACTATTAATGGCCATTTCCCTTATGCTATAGATCTGCAACAAGGCTGATTTTCAAAAAGTTTGAATGAAGTGGTTTATATAAAAGTATATCAAATACCTAAAAAAAAACAAACTTGAAAACTGCGTGTTTTGGAAGATTATAACCACTCATATGTAACATTCAAATTCTCTAAAATGCAAAACTAAAATCACCCAAATCAGACCATTATTAGCAAAGATTTCGACTTTATATCCATTCATATTTTGTGAATATTCTACTCAGGTTTCTGAGGAAACCTGTTTTACCTTTATTTTAACATATAAAAAAAATATACACTCTCATACTAATCAAGTGATCAATATATCTTGTATAGTGATGAATTTATTATATCTATATAAAAAAGCCAATTGCTATGAAATTGAAATTTTTGTGGCTCTCCTAACGCTTTAGGCTACTTATTTAATTTTGCTTGCTTCAATTATTTTTATGTTAACCTTAAGTTATCTTGATAATTAATCTTTCTAATAGATGGAAAGTGATGAATTTGTATCAATACATCCTTATAATTTGTGAAATTCTAAGGGATATGAAATGTTTTATTTCTGGAATACACTATATTTTTAAATATTCTAGTAAGTATTGGTACCTTGAAACATTCTGGTAAGTCAAGAAAATTAAATCCTGGATCAGAAAAATATTTGAAACAATCACTGCCCAACCACAAAAAGATAGCACACAAAACTACTTGAAATATTGAGGTATCTTTTCTCTATGCCTTCAAATATTTCTATTCTTATAACAAGATATTCAATTAGTTTCTATTTCTTGATATTTTCAGTCTCATATAGACAACATTTGAAGGAAAATTATTTGTTATTGACTCATCAATATTTTTACATATTTCCTTCGTAATATTACTTAAGTAATCTTTATCGGATCAATTATATTACTGTGAATATTAGATTAAAAGATTGTATTCAATGATGATAAAGTAAATTTTTTATTGTAGGTACAGGATTCTCAAAGCAGAAAATGGTAGCAGGTCTTCATTGGATTCTAACATGGACCTGGAAGTTACATACAGAACGTATGGCCTAGCTCACTCAAGTCCACCCACTCCTACAAAACCACAAGTTATTATAGATCCAACTTAAACAAGTCTACTTCCAAAATGGGACACCATTTAGACATGATTTAAAAAACAAAACGGAACTGCCTATTTTATGGTTTTCATTTATCAAACAGTATGAGGTTGTTATTCTATATATAACCTCATATGTAATTGCATTTCATGAATATGAAGGAAACATATACCAAATAGCCTTAGAGCAAGACAAATACAAAATATATATTTTAAAAGCCAAAGCAATATAGAAATATTTTATTATATAAATGATTAGTCAAAAGAAAATTTATTTTGATTAGGTTCATTTAGATTTTCAATTTATATACAATATATTTGTGTAATTTTATAGAATTGAGAAATAAAAATGAAGAAAATTATAGTTTAAGTTAGCAGGAGAAAATAAGTTTGACTTAAACCATTTGTTTTATGTTCCATTAGATTAGATTTTGTTATGTTAAAACTGATTTCTTAGAGTATGTGGGTTTGAAATTATAACGGGCCTAAAGTTGTTTATATCTAAGTAATAACACACATATAACTTAATATATAAAGTTATGCTGGTCTCATTAACCGTGAATTAAAATAGAATACAAATTTTGAATACACTAACATTTGTAGTAATGTTTGTTTTGATTTTAAAAATTCAACTGGTTAATAATTATAATTTGTTTATAGTTTTAGGAACCTGTAATAAAACGTTTATCTTGCATTCTTATTTACCGAATAATATTTATTAAAACTTTAAATTTAATAATTAGATTACATATTAATTTCAAATTAACAGTTGATACATAATTTGATAATGTTCTATTTATATGAAAGATAGGAAAAAGAATTAGCTTTAAAAATAATTATTTATTTTACTTATACTCTTATATGTGTTACAGGGAGGTTAATGTAATTTTATAAATTTCAGTTAAATTAACTATTCAATGTTATATGTCTAGCATTTCCATTTTTTCTCTATTGTTTCCATTGTTTTTTTGTAAGTCTAAATTATCCTAAATCATATTTATTGTTCAACGACAACAATTAAGAATGAATGTTGATATATATATTTTCTGCTAATTGATTCAAAACTATGGAATGAATTTCCAAATTAATTTGTGAAAACCTAATTCATTAAAAAAAATTTATTACAGAATACAGAAATATGGTTACAATTAAAAGCTTACTTTTAAAAACTGAACTGTATTGAAGTTAAAACTTGGAACACATAATTAGAACAAACATCATTTAATACTTGGAAGTACAACTTGATTTTAATTTTAATGTATATATTTTTATAGTATTATTTAAAACTAATATTATTATTATATTTCATTCATTAATAAACCTTTGGTGTAAATTTGAATCTTTAAAATCTAACACTAGGGTTTTGGAAACTTTTATAAGTCTGAATTATTTTAGTCATAATAATTGTCATAAATGTACTTTTTTATTTGTTAGATGATTAGAATGTCAAGTGTTTTCTTATTCAGTTTGTTGAAGTTTAAAGTGTCGTCTATTTTTCCTAATTTCATTTATGTCTACTGCTTTAAGATTTAGATTTATTAACTATTACACACTAATGGATACCCGTGAATTCAGGCAAATATCAAACAAGTTATTTATTCAGTAAATCAATATATATTTAATTAGCATTTATTTTCAGTATTTAAATAACTGATGATTTCTTAAATGGCAGTAGATAGAACATGTCTGGTTACAAAAAATGGTATTTCATCTAGAACAGCAGCTTCTAATATTTTCATAACATATACCTTAACATCTTTAAAATCCGGATCCTTCATCTTCACATCACATCAAGAACAGTTGACAATTTTTTAAAATTTTTATAGCCCCTATTTTGACAACGGAAGATTAGGTGGAATAAAGGTTTACAAAGAGTAAAAGACTATACCAGCATATCTTTAGTCAATGTAACACTCTGAAGTTTTATTGAAAAGAAGTATAAGAGATGTATTTGCTTCTTTTTTATTATATTTGATTTAAAAATGTGTCAATAAAATAATAATCTTATTAGAGTTCAAACATATTAGTTGTAACCATTGTAAGTGAGATTTTATTTCCTTTTTTGAAGGAAGGGATTTGGAACAGAAATCAAGAGTTGCAATGAATGTAGAAATGAACAAAGGGTTAAATTCCTCAGAGAAATTTTCTGTTTACTGCCTTCTTCAATATTCTGGCTACTAAAATGAGATTTCTCATATAAAAATGACAACTATTGTCTGACAGTTATTCTTTATGCATTTGGATGATAAGTTGAATAATATTTACTATATAATATTACTTAAACCATCTTTATTTCATACCATCATTATCTTTTGGAGTGTTTTTACCACCTTCAAGTAATCTATTCCTCTTTGGTTACTTCCATCCACTTTTTACTTGAATTTTTATTATTAAAAATAATAATTTATATTATCTTACAATATTATTTCTAAGCAATATCATTTTCTTATGCTACCTTCTCACATTTCCTTCTAGATACCCATCCTGGAATGTAGTTAGGTGAAATGAAGATGTTTCATGTGATATTCTTCAAAAGTTTACTGCAAGTATTTTTTATCTTATCATCCAAATGCATAAATAAGAAATAATCAAGAATAGTTATTCTCTAGTTTTCTTGAAATCTTCATTTATGATTATAGGCGGCCATTTTTCTTTTCTAATGCATCCAAGATGAAGATTATTTTTTTTAATTATTCAATCTGAATAGCCAAGATGAGAAAAGTCTGTTAAATTCTTCCAAGGGATTCTGTTAAAAAAATCTTCCTTACCTAATACCATGGCTATCTTGTGAAGATGACCTAAGTTTTAATATAATTTGTCTTATTTTATGTAGGATATGGTATTTTAGTAACTTTATAAGCGTTAACTGTTCTGATATAATTAAATTGTAGACTGAACTCGAGACCTCAGTATTTATATCCTCTACTATGATCATCAGTAGAAACCCATAGGTCCTGCCCTGAAGGGATACTTTTATGTAAACCTAATGAGAATTATTATTTGTTACAATGATTTTCTTATTACGAATTATATATTTTTAAATTGGCATATGTTACTTTTATTTTAAAACTTTTGGTTAATTTTGTTTCTTACTATACAAAGAATTATTATACAATTACAATAAAATATTAACAAATAAAAATAAAACTTTCTAATTTAATAATCAGTATTATTGTCCACATATGTACCTATGGGTATTGTATACCTGGAGTAATTCATCAAATCAAAGTGGTTGTGATATGTTTAGAATCACAAATGTTTGTTCCATATACGATTTGATGAATAAGTCAGTGTGGAGTGTTAAAAAAACAAAACAAAAAAACATAGTCATTGCATAGTCTTAATAGTTGTACTATTTTACTTAAGCTTAGTGATACATTTGATTTGATATTAACTAAATGAATTCTGTGAATCCTTTTAGTTTATTATTTAAGACATTTTTATAGATACTGAACGAGTTATGTCTTGAATGTAAATTATTGTTGTATGTGAATGTACATTCTATATTTTTGTAAATAGATTTCCTTCATCGTTAGTTTGTTAAGGTGTTCTAACAATTTGTAAATAGATGGACGAAATGATAGTTAAAAAGTGTAAAACTAAGGAAATGTCTATTGATTGTAGTATGCCAAAAAAATATTTTGTTTTTATAACATTTATTACAGTCTGTTATATATGTATTCGCTTGTACAGCTTTTTACAGAATATTTTATAATTTTTTATTTGTTTTAATATATTTCCAGCTTATAAAAGAAATGTAACATAAAAATGTTAATATAATAATGCTAATGTTAACATATTAGTTCACATTCCTAATTATAAAAATGTTTTAAATTTTAAAACTGTCATATATTGTCACTAGTCAAAATAAATAACTCTATATGTTACTTTTACTTCTTTATTTTCCTAACATCATATTTATTATATATCAGATATTTACAAAAAAAAAAAAATTAATAATGAAACAATAATATTATAAAATGTTAAATGACATTATCAAATAATTTACGTATATCTTAATTTATTATTGTACTCTTTTTAACCATAATTTTTTTTAAATTCAATTATATTTCCTTCTTTAAATAGCAATAATTCTGATCACACTGTCTCTCAAAAATATTGTTTGTTCAAGAATCAAGCATCTCTGACGGTACATACACTTCTTACTCACTTTGTTGGCTAAATGAATTAATTAAATTTTTTTTAATGGATTTATGGCACTGCGCCACTAAGTCCAAGGACATAGGATTCGAATACGGCTTCGGCACTACATAACTATATTATGAAAGGAATATGGTCCGGGTGCGGTAAAAAAAAACAAACTCAAATAGTAGAAATATACTAGAAATGAAACAAAACATTTTTGTTTTGACTGCCGTCAAAATAGCCCTGAAGAAGCCCTGCAAC
>NW_027108234.1:225656-245571 GCF_000696795.3 Halyomorpha halys
TGAAACTCAGGTCGAAACGTCGGCATAAAATAAATAAATATGGTTTTGTTTATTTATGTTGTTCTTTGCTGACCGCACCCCCCGACAAACTTCTCCAAGCATTAATCTACGGTCAACTATCTACACCTCTTTGTGAATAAAAATCAGTTCTTGGGAATCATAGAAGAAAGTACCCAGTCAAATATTTCTTTTTTAGTTTTCTTTGATGCTGATTTATTCAATAGTTCGTCAGGTAAGCGATTGAACAGATATGGTACGATATGGTTTGAAGTACGTTTACCAAATATGTTTTTATAGAGTTGTTCGATAAATTTAATTTTTTTTTTCTAACATATTATTTCTTTTCTAAATAAATTAATATCCATAAATTTTAATATAATTCTGTAAAAATAAAATAGTTTAGGTGGTAAAATAGCGAAAATTTTAAGATTTTCTACTTTATTACTACGATGCGTTATTGTTCTTAATGTTCCATGCTGTAGATTTGCATGTATTGACGTTTTTGGACAAAAATGACAGTTTCCTAACACTTGGGCCACATCATCATTTTCCCTGAAGTGGCTCTTACGATTTAGAGTTGATAGATAGTTGCGTGATGTGTGTACCGCACTAAGTTTATTTTTGGGTAATTTTGTGGGTAAAATTTCATTTAGAGTCACTTCATTAAAAAATGACTATACGAATAGAATTTAAAAATATAAGATCTGTACGTACAAAAGAAATAAAGATCCTCGTCTAGGACGTAATGTACAATGTATCATTTACACTTTAAAACACTACTGAGCATTCAAACAGTAGGAGTATATACTGAGGAGTGTGTCCATTAAGGAGGATGCCCGATGTTACGAGAACAATAAACTGTGACAGGAACGTATTCATCAGAAGCGGCCTCATTGGCTCCCTGTGACATCACCTTTCTCCTGGCTTCCTATTTAAATTTAGAACGCAGTTCATTACCCCTTTAGCATCGCATGTCTGCGTATCCAGCCTTGTTTTCGTAACGCGATGTGTTCACTTACCCAAGTCTCGTACGGAAATATGTGAATTAATTATTCTCAGACTGGAGCAAATATTTGCATTTTTCTTCTTTGTAACTAGCAGTGTCCTACAACGTAGAAATGCTACGCTCAATTCTCTCGAGTTGAATTCGTTCAATATCTCTGGGTCTTGGGACTTCATATTTATTTTATTACATTTTTTTATTGTGTATTATTTCATTCGGTTATTTACTTCAAACATTAGTAATAGAGCTAAGAGAACTCATTTACACCATGTTTACAAAGATATATAACTTAAATGATAACAAAATAATATGTTATAAGAAAAAGTATATGTATATAAAAATAAAAAATAAATAATTAAAAAAAACACCAAAAAAATAAAAATAATCATGAAACAATAATAAAGTAAAATAATATCTTTAACAAATTCATTCCTATATAAAATATTTACATTCAGCCTGGGAAATTCCCTCTATTGTAAAGGAAAAAGCAGGACTCCGAAGTTCCCAACGCTTTTCTCTCAACTGCGAGTGTATTAAAAGCCAGTGAAGGATGAGTGAGTCTTTTTTTAACAAAGGATCTAAATATTTCAATTCAGCTCGTTATATCAATTGAATTAAATGGTCTTTAATTTCAGCTGAGTTTTATTTTCATTAAAAATCAGGTCAGTCCATAAATTTGTACGCCTTCTTCGTCTTTTAGTGCGTGAGCAAGTCTATCTACAACAATGAAATTAAAAAGTTGCTTCTAAAATGGCGAAAAATTGTAGATAGTGTAGAAAAATATATCAATATTAAAATTTTTAATTATGTTCAATTTACACTATTTAATAATTTCCGTCCAGCGCACGAACTTTTGAGAATTTTAAAGGGCTCAAATACTGAATTTTCTAAACACCTTCAATTAAAGTATTATTATTATTTTTTTTTTGGTTCCTCCTGGTACCTCCTCCCTTGTCATTTATTGACATGCTGGTGGGGTAGGAGTTTCATCAAGAGGTAACTAACCTATCCTAACCACGTCACGAAATAAAAGTCAATTCCCCTCCTCCCGTCCTCCCAAGCCGGATTCGAACCAACGCCGCTACTGTCTCGAGGTTACCAAGGCGACGCCTCAACTCACTTTGCCTAGAAATGACCCTGAAATAAATCACTATCTCTCGTAATTAGTAGTAATAAAAATTGAATAAATACAAATTATGAAAGAATTCGATAATTAATTAAAGAAGAACTCAATTGCAAAGGAATAAAAACGTATAGTAAACAAATTGAATTTATAATATTGATATAATATATATAATAATATATATATATTATGTTTTCAAAGTTGTTACAAAAATGTTATTGACATAGTCAGTTTTTACTTTCACTATTCTTCAACTAATTACTAAGTAGAGTGATCAATGAATGTTGAGTGATGCGCACATCGCTCTAGATTTTTTAATATGAATCTCCAAAAAATTCAAGACTAATATTTGAATATTTAGTGAACTAATATTTCTTTTCGATCCCACAATAAGATGGAATATGAGGACATGATAATTCAATACATTACGATGAGGGTCTCAGAATGTCTGGTTAAGAATCATTTTGTGGTCGATTCCCATCTGGGTCGGTAAATATTTAGTTCACGGTGGCCGAGAAATGAATCTTGACATTCCCACTCTGGGAATATAAAGGTATTCCATGGAAGAATTGAACCGAAAAAAATCTCAGTATCCATGAAACCACCAGAGAAACTTAATTCCATGATTTGTATGTCTGGTCCTAGCCTTCAGGAAGGTCGAAGTCTCTTTATGAGTTTTATACGAATCTATCCTGTCCAAAACAAGCTTTAAGTTACCACTTAGAACTTCCATCATGATTCAAAATAAGTAATATTAATACTTCGAAGGTTTAAACTCCTTGATACTTGAGTTTTAAGTTTTCGTTTCAATATATGTCCTCACTGGCCGACAGAAAGGAAACTTATTTTTATCATTATGGAACATTATTTCATTCGAAATGAAATAATGTTTTAAAATGCTAATGGTAATAAAACTTTACTTAAATATGATAACATTATGATTTATTTTATATTCTTATCAAAATATAACTATTTTATAATGTTTTATTTAATTATATTATTCATTCGCATTACTACTAAATATTGATATCATTGGCTTGTAATAACTAAAATAAAAGAATTAAACACTTGATTGAATATTTTCTTTGTAGCGTCCAGATTAAATTTTGAGTTATAGCTGATTAATAACACACAAAGAGAATGGAATGCTCCACATTTCCCTCACAGCAAACAACTATCATGTTTTCAAAACATTTTAATCTAAATACAAAACATATCAAGCGATATTGATTCCTTATTACCGCGAAATCAATTTATTATTTTTTCTTTCTTGAATAGTTGAACATTGGTAAAGAAGTTTCACTACAACTAGTGACTTTTACATTTTGTATAACAATGGGTAGCCTAAAGTTGTAAAATAGTCTATCTTATTTATTTTTTTACGTAACTGAAGCCATCGATTCTGTAAGGGGTCACAGGTATTTAAAGGGATATGAGCGTCAGAAAAAAACTGACGAACTGAAACAGGGCACTCTTACAAGTGTTTAATCTCGGCAGGATATCCCCGGATAATTGCCTGCGATTCCTGCATGAGGTTAGAATTCCAGCAGTGCAGGATGATTGTGCAATGTCGGACGCGGAATTTTCATTTCTGGAATTTCCGCTTCATTAAGAGGCTAGGATGGAACTGGAAATGGTTACACGAGTGTTGTTTAGATAAATAACATATTAAGCGTACATTATTTTTTGTTCAATATTTTAGGGTTTCGGATGAGGAATTATATAGGAATCGTTTCCGAAATCCTCGCATGTGGAGGAAACAGTTGGTAACCATCTTACTGTTCAGCGACGTATTAATTAGGCAACACGAAGCTACTATGAACTAATTTATTATGTTATGCTCCTTTCATCGACTTTTAAACGAGGAAGTAACTGTGAATGATAATGAAGCCATAGTTTAAGGAACTGTTTTTGCAAATATTCTGGGGACGTCGAGGAGCACGTGCAAAAAATCGATATTATCTATGAAAACTTTTTAAAATGTTTATTGCATTGTCAATAGAGAAATGAGTCTGCCAGTCAGATCATGCTACCTGCGAAAATGACGCCTGTTTTAAAACCTTAAACAAATTAAATTTTTCATTGGGAGCTCCATATCGGTAGAACTTCATATCTACAGCACTAGAAAACTTAGTAGAACATCATTTAAGGAAGAGTAAATTTACAATACGAGATATTTACGTTTAATAGTTCCCGAAAAATATCTTAATAATAATATAAAGCAACATTTAATAAAAATGTATCGAAAAATCTGTAGTTAGTGAATTTATTTTCTGTAGTCTACATCTCAGAAATCCGTAATACAGATTCCTATCATCACTCAAATTAAAGCCAGTTTAATGGGCTATGCAGTAGTATATGACGTTTATATTTGTAAAAGTAATAGTTTTCATCATACTTGCCAAAATACCGTCGAACATCAATCCAAAATCCCTAGAACTATAGTTAATGCACCCTATTACGTTTCCAACAGACCACTACACCATGACCTTAATGTCCCTTTTATCCTTGACCTCATACCAACCAAATTCTCAAAATTCCATATAAACCTTTCTATCCATCCTTATCCTTTGGTTCAATCCTTATCTAGTTCCACCCATCCCAATCCACCTCGAAGGTTGAAACTGCAGTGGCCAAGAGAATTATTGTAAAATAAAAATGGACAATTGGAGTTCTGGAAATGGTCAGATTCTCCAATCAAGTTGAGCGTTTGCGGCTTTAGTGCACTTGCCTCCACTAGCTCATTACCAGTGATGCGGTGAGAGGGATACGCTGAGATCTCATGAGCTAATATCTCACACGTGGGAGATAGAGTGGGCTCAAAGATCCTCAGGTCAATTGTGTAAATATGGTTAGAGATTCTTTTCTTTTTATCATTATTTTATTTATTTATTTTTTCATGCAAATAGTTTGGTTATTTTCATTTTCTTTATCCTTTATATTTTGAGAAATTTTATGTAATTTTTTTCCATTATCTATTTTTTTTCATTCTTATTTTATTTTAGTAAGAATTTAATCCAATAGCAATTGGCTTCAAATGCCTTCACTATCACTATTACTGCAACCTCCACTTAAAGCCCACTAGTATCGTGTCACTAGTCGTGGCAGCACTACTGTACTATCATGATTTATTATTTACGTATAATTCATAATCTTGTATTTTCCAATTTATTTTATATGGTTACAGTTATTGATAAGTATTTAGTCTTCAATTTTATCATTAATTTACCATGTTGAACTGCTAGCGAGGTTAGGTTCACTATGTAAACAAGGAGTCAGACTTTCTCACTATTTTTCAAATAAAATAGTTATATCGCAAATTTTTCCAACGGCCAATATTTCCCTTAAAATTAAAAAAAAAAAAAGCTGAACATGAATCCTTAAGCTTCGATTTTCTCAGTTTTGTTATTACAGGCGGCTAACATGCAGTATTACTACGCCTATATATGCCCTTCCTATCCTAGGCGGAGTGCATAATGCATTAAATCAAATAACTAAACAATAAAATTATTTCTAAAGTAACAAAAAAAAATTTCTACTAAACCTAGAAATATTACTTTCCATTATGATTCATATTTGCAAAATTTAATAAATTTCCATTATCTTGAAGCAGAATAAAAATCCAAAACTATTTAAAATAATAGTAGTTATTGAGTTGGTCGAGTTTTTGTTTTGACTTCCATAAAAATTAAAAATAACCTGTTTTGGGGTTGAGAAATCCAAATCTAACTGTTTTTAAATATTACCAACGTTTTGCCCCCAATAATCATAATCTAGAAGGCATTTTTGGTATTTATAGTGTCTTTAACTAGTTTTAATAAGGGATTGTATATTTAAAATTATTTTCGCTTGGCACTATGGAGGCATTCGAACCGAACATTCTTTTTACCGTCAGATATAGAACCGGTGATTTTTAATATAATGTTTTTTATGTCGATTTTTTTTTCGGACATCGGGTTGACGTTGGCCTCTAATATACGAGCTCAATATTTTTTATGCTAGTGTTACCCTTAATTCACCTAAAAAATTGTCATCAAAATCTGGAAGTTATCTTTTCTCCTAGTAAGAGTATGAAATCTCCAGTCTTAAATTTATAATTTAAGTCGGCAAAGATAATTCATAACTGAAGTTGAAAGTTTTATATAAGTTTCTAAATTACTATTTTAACCACTCACAAGACTGAAACGACAAGAAACTGCTCGTAGATTCCGATTGCTACAACACTTACTTGACAAACGCTCCAAGCTTTCCATTCATTACAAACAATTAGTATACACTACGATAATCAGACCAATTTGGACATATGGAATTGAGCTCTGGGGCTCCACCAAACCATCAAATTCTTCCCGCATCCAATCCTTACAATCCAAAATCCTACGTAAAATCCTTGATGCTCCTTATTACGTTACCAATAAACTCATTCACAAAGACCTTAACATCCCATTCGTAGCAGATTTGGCCCAGAACAGATATGCGTCTTTTCATTCCAAACCCTTTAACCATCCTAACCCATTAATTCTCAATCTTTCATCCTTAACAATCCCTGATAATCCTCCGAGGCTTCTGAAAAAGAAGATCCCCAAGATTTTCAAGTGTATATGAAACATACAACATATTTAGTTATTGTATTTATTATTTGTACAGTTGTAAATCACATTAAATAAATTAAAAAAAAAAATATTTTAATGAAGTATGCAATTTTTTTATTCATGGATACTAACAAATAAATTTCAAATTATTAATGTTTTACTAAATTCTGTGACTTATGTAATTATTAAAAGCTAATATTCAAATAGAGCTCTGGGAATAGATCAGGTCCGTTCCTCCGTGTCTTTATGGGTCAGGAGACCCAAAAACCTGCCTCTTATGCAATAGATGATATCCTGCACCAAGAAGATATAAAATGTCGGCATTACATAAAGGCAGTGGACTAGCCCTAGTGTGCACATAGAGGAGACTGTCAGCTGGGTGAAAGCAGTATTTACCTCGACCAAACGATGCATTATGTCATGCAATTACATTGTTTCAGTCCTTCCATCCTTCTCATTTTCGAAAGTGACGAATTACACTCGCAGCGAGGCACCGTACTGTCACAAAATAGGAAATTACACTTTATCTAGTTAGCTCTTGTTGGAGATAGCATCATTTGTATAAACAGTACTCTTCCGTTCCGCATTCCAAAACAAAACATTGCATGGACAAGAAAAGTTAGAATGCTGTTGATAGTATGAACTTTTCAAGAGATTTATTATGTTCTTCGACCTTATTTTTTGCTTTCTCAACTACCAAATCTATCATTTGATTACGCTAAAGTTAGGGATTAGAGCGAAATAGATACATTTTGTGTTTTTGCGAATTTCATTTACTATTTTCACAGAATTTTTACTGCCGTAATGAGTTGTTAATAGTTTACCATGAATTAATGAAGAGAAGATGGTCGAGAGTACCATCAGTAAAAATACATAAACAAACAAAACTTATTAATTTGTGCCAACATTTCCACATGAATTTCAGGCCTCTCTCAGGACTGAATAAACAAAAATGAGATAACAATCATAACTCAGGGAAACAAAAAAATAATATAATAATAAATAATAAATAAACTTGAAAATATGCACAACAATAAATTAAGTAGATAACGTAATAATGTATATTTCCAAGTTTATTTATTATTTATTATTATATTATTTTTATGTTTCCCTGAGTTATGGTTGTTATCTCATTTTTTGTTTATTCAGTCCTGAGAGAGGCCTGAAATTGATTTCGAAACGTTGGTATAAATAAATTATTTTCAAACATTTCGACAAATTCAACACAACCGAAGTAAGGGAATCATTGTTTTCATACAGGAATTAAAAATATTAATGTACTCAGAATCGAAAATAGTCACTCGTGCTAGAAAGAAAGTAGTATTGTTTTATTTTCTAAATTATATTTTAGTAAATTATTATTTCCCATGACACACCTATGGCTCGTCCGATTTGGGTCAATGCTGGATGAACTAGAGGATTTGTGTATTAGATGAATTCCATACACTAAATAGAAAGTGTTGATCTAAATTTAGTATAAATAACTTGAATTTTGAAATACAGTATATTTTTTGCAATTAAGGGCGTATTGATAAAAGTATTTACAAGTTGTAAAAAACCAAAAACATTTCTACGAATTTTTGAATGACTCGCGCCCCGCTCTTCGTCTCTCGAATGAATCCATTAGTTACTGTTACAATGTAAGGAATATCTGATATGAGTTCAACGGGAAGAGTCATCATTTCAGTCACGGATTAGTCAAGGATGATAAATCTAAGATCGAGAAAGGAATATTACGAAATAATTTGAAGGATACCTACCGAAGACACTGGACTTACCAACTTTTGAAAAGAAATACAAAACAATTTTTAGATTCAATAAGTTACATGAAGGTTAAAAAGCTTTCACTCTAAAATATAAGCTTGAGAGTTCTTTCTTACTAAGAAAAACCAAGCTCGTAGACCAGAAAAGCAATTCATTTCCAAGTTGTTCTTTTGTTATCCGAATTTGTAATACATAGATTTTGCTATTTCGAGGAATTATAATGTAATTTATGAAGTAAAAAGATGTATTAGAGACATGGTTTCAAACTAAATCAATAACAATAAATTATCCATAATCAATAGTTTATAATTTCTTAGATACAGCTTTGGAAAAGATTCTGTCTGCTTTCGAACGTTGGTGAGGACTGCATAAATTGTGGACATCCAACCGAAGTGGATGAGGCCTTCACTTGAATCTACAAGGACACCCTCCAAGAAGTCCTTCCACTGTCTTCAATAGGATCCTCCTCAGCTAACAGTTTGAACAATAGAAAATTAGGAGACCTCAAGGTTATAATTCTTCCTCATTCTTTTGTGGCAGTATTGTTCAATGATACTGTTCATGCTTTGATAAACTAATAACCATTGATTTCCTGTACTTCACTTCTAGATGGGGTCTGTATTATTTTCGCAATACAGACTTAGAAAAAGTAGTGGGGAAGAGGAAGAAAAAAGTTGAGACATCCAAAAGGCAATTCTCTGATACCAACCCAATTAATATACAAATTTTTAATGCTATAATTCAACTATGAGGGATTTAGAGGTGCTGAAAATCTTAATAAGTTCTTCCAGATAGGACGTAATTTATACTCATATTATCTATAACGCAAGAGGAAGTATAGGAAATCTCTATTTCTAAACTAAATTAAGATAGGCTAGTCACCCATACTACTATTTAAACCTTTGAAGTCTTATCCCTTGAAAGACTTTTTATTTGTGACTTTTGTAAATAATTTCGATTATTTTCCATTAAAAAGTAATTAATAGATCTTTTGGCTAGGTAATTATAACTCATTCTTATAACAATAAGATACAATTTAAACATTTTTATATGATTTATTCAACTTTATAGCCGAGATTAACTTGTTGCTTATTTCTATATCCCATATTTCCAACAATATTCTAGAGCACACGATTTTGAAAATATGAGAATGAAGAATTTATACAACCTTTAAGAGCCTCACTTTTTTGACAATATTATATTTTAATATTTTCCAAATAATGTCACTGCGCCATAAAAAAAAAAAAAAAAAAAAGCTCATATATAATGTGTGTAATACAGTGATTACATGGTCGAATTTTCTTCTAGTTACTAAATCCTTTTATAAAATATTTCATAATATGGTCCCTCATTATTCTGAAACTCTTACCGAAAGATTGGCCGTCATCAATGGGCAGATAAGAGAAGCAGTCGAAATCCTCGTAGGATGTGTCGTAGCTGGGACGAGATTCTTCTCTAAACGCCTTTAATGCACGAGAAAGGGCAAATTATTTTTATCGTAGACCGTTAATTACTACGATAGTGATCTACACGCCCTAGATACCCCGCTAACACACACGGTCTTACAACCTCGGTCACTCACTTCAAACAAAATCTCTCTTCTAATTGGGCAATTCTCTCCTATTAGCTGCTATCGATATATCGATAGCTATTTTTTAATATCTCCTGACATTCCTTTCGATTTCTATGGTATATTTCGATTAATTAATAAATGCAATTCTCATTTAGTGAAACAATATATTATTTGATTATGATTTTCTATTACAGTGAGGTTCTGAGTAATGTGTGAACTGGAAAGGCATTGATTTAACTGTCATCAGGATAATGGATTTACTGATTTTAATATATATTTTTCTTTCTAAGATATCACAATCAAATATTTTTTTACTTTGTATACATCGTTTATTTCCTGAACACAAGATTATATCTCAGGCGTCCCATCATACATGTTTACTCCTCTCACCTCTACATGAAATTTTCAATTTCGTATTTTCAATGCTTATTATTGTAAGTAATCCTAAATGAATGATAATTCATTTTATAAATTCTTGTTCTATTTGTACACATATGTATTTCAGTACTTTTTTTATTTATTTTGGTTTAAAAACTGAAGGTATTAGGTTGTTTTTTTTTAATATCTTAATTGAAATTTACAACGGTATATTATATAATACATCCAGTAAATTTGATCTCAGTTTAAATGGAGTGTTACAGGCGTGTAGAGAAACTACCCATTGGTAGCACTGTAATGACATTTTACATTAGTAGGTCTCGTGGCCATCTTCTTTTCAGGCGCCTCGGAGGATTGGCAAGAATGGAAGAGGATGCAACGTTAGAAACTAGGGGGTTTGAGTGGATAGGGAGCTTATAATGGATATCTGGTTCGGGCTAGATCGGTTACATAGGGAACATTAAGGTCTTATCATAGGAATGAGTTTATTTGTGACAAAGTAAGGAGCATTGAGAAGTTTAAGAAGGATTTTGGATTGTAAGGAGATGGATATGAGAAGAATTCGAAGGTTTAGTGGAGCCCCAAAGCTCAACTCCATGTGTCCAGATTGGCCTTATTACAGTCATGTAGATCAGTCTTTTGTATTGAGTTGGAAGTTTAGACCGTTTGTCTAGTAAGTGCTGTAATAGTCGAAATCGACGAGCAGTTTCCTGTCTTTTCAGTCTTGTGGAGGATTACAGGTTAATCGTTTGTCCAAATGTAGTCCAAGGTAGCGAATCTGTTCGACAGGGGTAAGAGTAACATTAAATGAAACTTTAGGGCAGTCGGTAGGTTTACAACGAAGGTTAAAAGTGATTTGATGGGATTTGTTGGAATTTATCTTAATCCTCCAATTACGAAACCATTCTTCGAGGGCTGTGAAATGGGATTAGAGAGTTTGGGATACAATTAATGAGTTATTATTAACTGCGAGCACACATGTGTCATCGGCATACGTGGTAAGGATAGTGAGGTATTAGGTTAAAATTTATTTTATATGTCTTTTTGAAAAGAGAAGTAATCTCATTTAGTTATTTATTTCTTGATAAACACTTACTTAAAATTGTTAATTTTTTTATTTATTTGTTTAATTTATCTTCAAACTATTTAGTTTATATGACTATTTTATTTTGGTTCATTTAAAGCGTATGGGATTTTAAGATGAATATAATTATATATTTAAACTATGGTTTAAAGAGAAGGAAATAACAATAGTCACTACGATCAGTAAATAAATGCAATAACCCCAGAACAACTCAGCACAACGGCCTTGGTGAGTGTTACGGCTAAATGGTTTGTTGTCGAGATGGGAAGGATGTACGCTAGTTACTCAGTTGTCCAAATTCGTTAATCTAACAGTCAGCTTTATTTTAGGCTCCATGTTTTCGTTTAACGAAATTATAAAATATGTAATAATAAGGTCTTCTCATCTATTGCATATATAAATAAATTTTCCAAATTGAACGATATAATATGAAGTTTTATTCCTTGAATAAGAGTTATTAGGAACTTTAGCCTCAATTGGGTGCGATCTAATTTAAGTTTCACTTAGACAGGTTCATTGAGTAAAGTAAGAGTTCTTCATTATCGATCAAGAAAATGCAAAATAAAAAATTAATTTAATTTAATTAATAAGAAATGGTTTAATAAAAGTATTCGATACTTGATTACTTCAGGTTATACCTGTATTACATTTTAAAGTTCTCTCAATATATTAAAATTATATTTTAGAAAATAAGTTACTCGTTATTTTAGATGAAGCAGTTTAGAAAAATACTTTCAGAAGAAAATAAATAAATCTTTGGAAAGATGTGAAATCTTGTGATCCATAAATTCATTCATTAGAAATGAAAAATTCAAAAGACCGAATTGTTACAAGAACAATTGTATAAATACCACTATTTTTATTAAAGTTTAGTACATAAAAAGATGTACATGAAAAGTGGTGTAAATCATTCTGTTGAAATCTTTATAACAAATCTCTAAAAAAAATAACATGAAACTCAAACTCATTTATTTATTTATTTTTTTTTTTTTAAATCAACGAATAATAACTTTTTCTCAAATCATTCTCGAAAAAGTACGTATTTTTGAAAATTTAAATATTACGCATAATTAATAATAATAAAATTCTTCTCCAGCAGATCCGTGCAGTCTTCCCTCTTCATCCTTAGCCAGAAGACATTCATAGTTTTGGAGGACATCGAAAAGTACACTTTCTGCTAAGATCTGTACTATCAAATTAGGGATTTTCTGTGTGCTCTAGTTACTACCACCAGAGCCATCCTCTAGATCGTATCTAATATTTTCTTTTAATGGCAATAGATTCCTAATCCATGCTTAAGATGCATACATCAGATGCAGAATAGCGCATTTATAAATAGTCGTTGTTCCTGGGTAAATGAGGCGCCTCAAATGAAAGAGGATCAAGAGCGTGGTAGTCGAGGTGGCATCTTAATAAAGTCAAGTAAGAATAGGTTGATAACCTGTATCGTAACAATCCCGAATGTCACAAACGCCAGGAATGGGATGACTATGTTGGTCCAATCAACTTCTTTCATGGAATAATAATTACCTGAGAGGACGCCAGAAAAAGAAGAGACAGAAGAATACGATGGTCGAACTATAAGTATAAGAAGCGTGCTCGGCACTTGATGAAACTAAATATTTTATTTGCAGTGCTGTTGTTGCTAACTGTAGCGTACCACTGCTGCAAGCATATTCCCTGAAAAGCAGGGAAGGGTGAAGAATAAAATAGTTTTGATGGTATTCGAACTATTTTTTCGAAAACCCTAAATGATATACTTCTTACAGAATATATGACCCTCTTGTGAAAATTCGACATTTTTAATACATAACATTTCATTAAACGTAACATATAAATTAGTTTATGTCGGTAACGCATTCCACCTTTCCCTTTTAATTAATTATTTCGTCGGTGGTATGGATATCATAATGAATATTTTAGCTGTTGCTTATGCGGTCTCCTGTGAAAGTGAGTAAAACCGGCCCAGTATTTGTGTATTAATAATTGTTAAATGTCGACCACATTTCTTTTACTTTCTATTTCATAAATAACTTAACAATGAATTATATGCATAAAATATTATAATTTATAAACTTATTAACAATCAAGCATAGTAAGTCTCAAAGCAATAACAATAATTGAAGTTTACGGAAATTACGTCAATTATAATATTTTCGCATATAATTTCTGGGCAGCTAAGTTCAGATCTTTACCAATATAGGCTTATTTTAATAATAGACCTTGTTCTTATGATTTAACCACTTCAGCTTTATGGAACTCTATTAAAGCTGAGTTGAGCTCAACGTGGTTACGAAATAGCAAAAACCAACACTTCAAATTTCATAACAAAAAGAAGTAATGTGCTGAAATTGTTCTTTTTACATATTAATGTTAGGAGCATACGAATAAATTATAATTCTACGACAGTATCACTGCAGAATAAGATTAATAAACAAATAATTTTATTAATTGTAAATGACTTGGGATTTATTTTTAATTAATAAATATTAATCTAACTGATTGAGGAGAAATCATTCGGACCACATTACAACACAATTTATTTTCATATAAAACAGTGTAAAATAAAACATTTATTACAATTTTAATATTTGAGCCATACATATATATAATCAATATCTTTTTAACATTTCGACTCTAATTCATTGGTCATTATCAAGTATAATCTTCTTCATTTTAGTCATATTGTTAAAATGTATTTCCATGTACACAACTCATGGAAGTATTTGTTACAATTGTTTTAAAAAAAATTTTTTTTCTTCTCTTATTCTCAGCTGTATTTACCTGGTCTTTTTTTCCGGGGCTTTTGTATGTAGAATATATAAATTAATATTATACTCCAGAATCTTTTTTATAACCTTTATTATTGTTAAATTATATAAGCTAAAATGTTTTTTTTCCCCGTCATTTTTAGGATATTTCAAAATTTATTATTTTTAAAAACTAAAATAGAAGCAAATTTTATATTATCTTTTATTTTAATCCCTAGTAAAACATGTGGATTATCATTTTTCCATATTTCGTTTAAACTAGCTTTTATTACAATGTGATTTTTATTGGTTAATATTATTCTCTGTTGAATGTATTATTGATTTTTTTTTTATGTATAAGTAGTGTTTCTCACTTCTTTAATCTACTTCCTTGAGTTAAATATATGAAAATATATTTTAATAATATGACACGGAGGAAGAGGGTGTCTCAGAATGGCAAATGAATTAGAGCCAGATCAGGAATATGTTGAATATTTGTATTCAATAAATAAATATATATAAAATGTATATGATTATATAGTTTAATATTAAAAAAATATGAGTTTAAAAACAAAGAAAAAAATAATATTATACAATTGAATACAACATTAAAAAAATATGAGTTTAATATGATCCTAATGTTTCTTCCTCAATCATTTTGATTGATTTTTATTTTTATATTAAAATCTAGTTTTTAAAATTAAAATTGATTATAATATAAAACAAGGTGACCTTAAAAAAAAAAAAAGGTATTAGTTTAATTTACATATTCAGTTTCTTTTAATAACAATAAAATCATATATTGGGGATTGGAATGTGAAATATTTTAATGCCATTTTGAGAAGTAAATCACATAAAATATCTGCCTTTTTTAGTTTAAGATATAAATAAAGTTATTTTAAAAATTAAATTTAAGGAATTCTAAGGAGAGTTTAATTCATTAAGGAAATTTACCAACACATGATTTAGAAAACAATTATTTTATAGAACTTATAAATATTACTTTCTTCGATAAAAATTAAATTAATATCTTTTTCTGTTCTCGGATAATAGCGCACATAAATTGATTGAATATATGTGAATTTTAAATAAATAATTACTACTAATTTAAATTACAAATATTTCTATGATATATATTGAAAATATAGTGGTTATCTATTGTTCAATGAGGAATACTTATTCCCCATAGGTAAATAGTATCCGAAAATAATTATTCAACCATTGCAGTTATTGAAAAAAATTTTATTTTTAAATCTTAATTTAGTTAACCTATTTTTTATGATTAAGATTTCATCATCAATGGGTTTGTCGTAAGTGACACATATTCTTATTATTTAATATTGCCATTGGGTTATTATTTTTAACAAATTAATTTCACATAATATATAAGAGAGTACCCTTGCGAATCATTGAATTCATTTCATAACTTTGATGACAATAAGTCTCAATTTTTAATATCCTAAACTTAAAGAATTAATTTACTAGAGGATAATTGAGCCTTTCATATTCATCAGTAACTAACATTATGGTATGTATACATTAGCTAGCATTGAACGATGTTAGGCTTTGTAAAGAACACAGGCGTTTTAAATCATCCAACGTGACATTGGCAAACAAACACAGTTACCGAGAACTGTTAACAACTGGCGGTGTGTCATTCCTCATTCCTCTACTGTTTATCGAGACCAGGAATGTCTGGCGTACTCCGTAGAAATTATTTAATTTAAAATATGCTCTCATAGATAAGGAAATCAAATCATCGATCACACAATAGTATTTCCCATGACTAAGCATACTGTTTTGAAAACAAACCGAGCAATCGGGTTTTAGATAAATCTTAAATATAATTATAATACATACTGTAGATTTCATAAACATTTATCACCAAAAAAGTTATTTTCAGCAATATTGTAGTTTAGGTGAGTTGAAACTTTATACAGGATGTATGATAAACAAAGAGAATCCTGATAATTTTTAATAACATATTTTTATTGCATAAATATAAAATGTATAATATTTACTATATTGTTTTTGGGATACTCCCTTATACAATATAATTTCATCTTACAAACTTCTCTATTTTACATTTTGGTAAAACAAACCGAAAAGAGAAAATACAAAACATTATTGAATTAAAACAAAAGACTTAACATTATAGAACAAATATATAACATTCGATAGCATGAAATACATTGATTTAAGGTTAGTTCATTTGTGTTTATAACAACGGGTTACAGTTTTAATCTAATTTTCTATTTCTGTTACCATTCTAAATTGTTGTAAGTCGTCACTTGTATTATAATAACAGATAAAGTTAACATCCTAAATTTTATCCTGTTTATTACAATCGACATACTTAGCACTCTTTCAGACGTCTCCCACACAAATATGACAAAAAATAAGGATAAGTGTTAAATCAGAGGAACTACTTACTTTCTTTGAGCAAGGTTCTGTTACTTTATTTTTAGGACATATTACTTTATTAAAACACTTTTCATAAATATAGTTAAAGAATTAAAAAGAAATAAATAAATCTAAGAATTATCGCAATAAATATAGGTATTATATTAGAGTTGTTTGAATAATTTATCCATTAAGAAAAGTTATCACGGTTCACAATATGAATAATTTAACTTATTTTAGTAACACAATCCTCACCTCGTATGCCAATGACACATGTGTGCTCGCAGTTAATAATAACCCATTAATTGTATCCCAAACTCTCCAATCCCATATCACGCCCTCGAAGAATGGTGTCGTAAAAGGATTGAGATACATTCCAACAAATCCCATCAAATCACCTTTACCCTTCGTCTTAAACCCACTGACTGCCCTTCAGTTTCATTTAATAATGTTACTATTACCCCTGTCGAACAGATCCGCTACTTTGGACTACATCTGGACAAACGATTAACCTGGAATCCTCACACTGAAACGACAGGAAACTGCACGTCGATTTCGACTATTACAGCACTTACTAGACAAACAGTCTAAACTTCCAACTCATTACAAAAGACTGATCTACATGACTGTAATAAGGCCAATCAGGACACATGGAGTTGAGCTTTGGGGCTCCATTAAACCATACGAATCCTTACAGTCCAAAATCCTTCGTAAAATCCTCAATGATCCTTACTTTGTCACAAATAAAATCATACATAAAGACCTTAATGTTCCCTATGTAACCGATCTAGCCCAAACCAGATATCACTCCAAATATTCGGAATAGTGGGTTAGTGCAGTGTTGGAGGCTATCAGAGAAGTTGATGTGCTTCCGTTAGATGAATTCTATCACTGTCTAAGTGTTGTTAAACTGTAGTCAGTTTTCGCTTTTCGTAAAGAAGAATGCTTCTTAATACGTCTCAGAACACTATTCTGAAATTGTTGGAGTTTCTTAGCTGTTGTTTATATGCCAGGATAGGTGGTTCGTAGAGGAGGGCCGGTCTAAGCATACATTTATAAATAAGTAATTTTAGGCGGAGAGAAAGCTTAGCTTAAGTTAGCAGGTAATTAAGCTTGTAAGCCTTGGTCTTAACCAACAATATTTTCTTATGACAGTGGCGAGCTAGTGTCAGGTGTCTATCAAGGCGAAAGCCACAATGATTGTTATCAGAGGAGCGTAAATTATTTTAATTGGTCTTTAAATCAACACCATTTATGTCATTTTGTAAATTGATAAGGGAAAATTCAACACCAGATCAAGGAAACAAACAACTGGAAATTATCAGTATAGTGATGATAGAAGCAGTGTTTTAACCATTTAGTAATATTATTTATTATATGTATAAAGGAAAAACAAAATAGGATTGTCAGAACTCTCAAAGGGATGTCAGGAAATGAAAATTTTTTATAAAATTTATAAAGTTTAAAGTTTATACATCATAAGTACTAAAAATGGTAAATCAATCAATAAAAATAATTTTAGGGTATACTAATGCAGGTTGTAATACACGTTTTGTCATTGTTTGTTTTGATCTCCCAGTTACGAAATCATTTCTCCAGGAATGAAAGGTCACAGTAGTGGTAGGCGAACGATAGTGGAATTATGGCTAAGGATGAACGTTAGGCAAAAGTGAAGGTTGTGGTGAAAGGTTATTAGGGAATGTGAGATATTAGAGAATAGGGAGCAAGTAAATGAACTACTATAGCTGGCTGTGAAAGCAAATAAAAAAGTTTTATGATAAAGAAATAAAAAGTTACAAGTAATTAAGGATTAATTTTGTAGCTAATATTTTTTACAATAGTGAATGAACCAGCAATATTTAAAAGTAAAAATGCATGCATTTACAACTTTTTTGTGGTGCTTACTTCCACTTCAGTGTTCAAAAAACTTGAAATACCCAGAAACTTTTCCTCAGGCATAAATTTATGGCTGATTGAAATGTCCATATCTGATGGATAAAAATCAACTTCTACTTTTTATTTTAGCTGAATGTTCAGGATTTTCCCGAGAAGACTATAGGCTGGTCCGGTTTTTTCAGAAAAAAAAAGTTAGTAACAAAAGCATTTTTGGCCCTTAGCTCAGAAAGTATAAATTCCTTTCATAGTTTATTTAAATTTCATGCCTTTTTTAAATTTTAGGGGCTTATTAAATATTGCTAGACTTAACTTAATCTTAAAGTCTCCTCTTCCCGTTTTAAACTAATGTTTCAAAAGTGATATAGGACCGTTGCTGCACGGGTGTCTTAGCAGGGCGGATCCGGAGGGGAAGGATTGCCTTTTTTGTGTTATAATCTCCTCACCTCTTGTGAGATTGATTGTTATTGTAAAAAAACATTATTTCATAATATTCACTTATTTTTATAAATAATCCTTATCGACAAAAGCACCCAGATAACCTCTGATAATCAGTTGTTATATATTATTATAAAATATTTTTATGGCAATTGATTTGTTTCTTCCCGGAGATTAGGGAAAAAATATTACTGATCCTATTAAATGTTTTTTTTAATCACTAAAAATTAAAAAAATAAAATGAGGATATCAATAAAGGATTTTTTTAGGAAAAATCAAATCATATTCGTTTTTAGCGTCGTATAAAACCCTCAAATACCATTTCTCAAAGAAATTAAAAATTAATGATATTAAATCATAGTGAGGGTTATTATTTGAAAACTATTCATAGTTTATGTAGTGTATATATGACAATATCATATGTCATAGGTAATATAATCATATTATATAACAATGATATATATGATATCATATAATATAACAAATATATATAATCAAATTGTCTAAAAGAATTTTAAAAAATCAACTAAATCGAACCAGCATTAACTGTTACCATTTAAGTTACCATAGTTACCGTCTTATTACTTATTATTAATGTACTTATTGGTATCAAAGTTTCAATAGTGTTTAATTAATAATAATAATATTCTTTATTTATTCTGGGACTAATCCCTATAGAATAATATTACAGGTGTCAGAATTAGGCTTTAGAGCCTTACAGCAAAATACAAAATGTTTAAACGAAAATCAGAATTATCAAATACAGAAGATAAACATATAAATAAACGAACATAATGAAAAAGAAATGAAATAAAATAAATCCTCTAACAAATAGTACATCTTAAGGATATTATTCCAATAAAATAAAATAACGATAAAAAGAATGAAGTAGCAATTATGATATGAATATATATATA